>NC_135400.1:2415892-2630892 GCF_051989625.1 Stigmatopora argus
GTCTGTCTGTCTGTGTCTGTCTGTCTGTGTCTGTCTGTCTGTCTGTGTCTGTCTGTCTGTGTCTGTCTGTCTGTGTCTGTCTGTCTGTGTCTGTCTGTCTGTGTCTGTTTGTGTCTTTCTGTGTCTGTCTGTCTGTGTCTGTTTGTGTCTGTCTGTCTCTGTCTGTCTGTCTGTGTCTGTCTGTCTGTGTCTGTCTGTGTCTGTCTGTCTGTGTCTGTCTGTCTGTGTCTGTCTGTCTGTGTCTGTCTGTCTGTGTCTGTCTGTCTGTGTCTGTCTGTCTGTGTCTGTCTGTCTGTGTCTGTCTGTCTGTGTCTGTTTCTGTCTGTCTGTTTCTGTCTGTCTGTTTCTGTCTGTCTGTTTCTGTCTGTCTGTCTGTTTCTGTCTGTCTGTCTGTCTGTCTGTTTCTGTCTGTGTGTCTGTCTGTCTGTGTCTGTCTGTCTGTGTCTGTCTGTCTGTCTGTGTCTGTCTGTCTGTGTCTGTCTGTCTGTCTGTCTGAGTCTGTGTGTCTGTGTGTCTGTCTGTCTCTGTCTGTGTGTCTGTCTGTCTCTGTGTGTCTGTCTGTCTCTGTGTGTCTGTCTGTGTGTCTGTCTGTCTCTGTGTGTCTGTCTGTGTGTCTGTCTGTCTGTCTGTCTGTCTGTCTGTCTGTCTGTCTGTCTGTCTGTCTGTCTGTCTGTCTGTCTGTCTGTCTGTCTGTCTGTCTGTCTGTGTCTGTCTGTCGGTGTCTGTCTGTCGGTGTCTGTCTGTCGGTGTGTGTCCGTCGGTGTGTGTCCGTCGGTGTGTGTCCGTCGGTGTGTGTCCGTCGGTGTGTGTCCGTCGGTGTGTGTCCGTCGGTGTGTGTCCGTCGGTGTGTGTCCGTCGGTGTGTGTCCGTCGGTGTGTGTCCGTCGGTGTGTGTCCGTCGGTGTGTGTCCGTCGGTGTGTGTCCGTCGGTGTGTGTCCGTCGGTGTGTGTCCGTCGGTGTGTGTCCGTCGGTGTGTGTCCGTCGGTGTGTGTCCGTCGGTGTGTGTCCGTCGGTGTGTGTCCGTCGGTGTCTGTCCGTGTGTGTCCGTGTGTGTCCGTGTGTGTCCGTGTGTGTCCGTGTGTGTCCGTGTGTGTCCGTGTCTGTCTGTGTCTGTCTGTGTCTGTCTGTCTGTGTCTGTCTGTGCCTGTCTGTCTGTGTCTGTCTGTGTCTGTCTGTGTCTGTCTGTCTGTGTCTGTCTGTCTGTCTGTGTCTGTCTGTGTCTGTCTGTCTGTGTCTGTCTGTGTCTGTCTGTGTCTGTCTGTCTGTGTGTGTCTGTGTGTGTCTGTGTGTGTGTCTGTGTCTGTCTGTCTGTCTGTGTCTGTCTGTCTGTCTGTCTGTGTGTCTGTCTGTCTGTCTGTCTGTCTGTCTGTCTGTGTCTGTCTGTCTGTGTCTGTCTGTCTGTGTCTGTCTGTGTCTGTCTGTGTCTGTCTGTGTCTGTCTGTGTCTGTCTGTGTCTGTCTGTGTCTGTCTGTGTCTGTCTGTGTCTGTCTGTGTCTGTCTGTGTGTGTCTGTGTGTGTCTGTCTGTGTCTGTCTGTCTGTCTGTCTGTCTGTGTCTGTCTGTGTCTGTCTGTCTGTGTGTGTCTGTGTCTGTCTGTGTCTGTCTGTGTGTGTCTGTCTGTGTCTGTCTGTGTCTGTCTGTGTCTGTGTCTGTCTGTGTCTGTCTGTGTCTGTCTGTGTCTGTCTGTGTCTGTCTGTGTCTGTCTGTGTCTGTCTGTGTCTGTGTCTCTCTGTCTGTATCTGTCTGTCTGTGTCTGTCTGTCTGTGTCTGTCTGTCTGTGTCTGTCTGTCTGTGTCTGTCTGTCTGTGTCTGTCTGTCTGTGTCTGTCTGTCTGTGTCTGTCTGTCTGTGTCTGTCTGTCTGTGTCTGTCTGTCTGTCTGTCTGTCTGTGTCTGTCTGTCTGTGTCTGTCTGTCTGTCTGTGTCTGTCTGTCTGTCTGTGTCTGTCTGTCTGTGTCTGTCTGTGTCTGTCTGTGTCTGTCTGTGTCTGTCTGTGTCTGTCTGTGTCTGTCTGTGTCTGTCTGTGTCTGTCTGTCTGTGTCTGTCTGTCTGTGTCTGTCTGTCTGTGTCTGTCTGTCTGTCTGTCTGTGTCTGTCTGTCTGTCTGTCTGTCTGTCTGTCTGTCTGTCTGTGTCTGTCTGTCTGTCTGTCTGTGTCTGTCTGTGTCTGTCTGTGTCTGTCTGTGTCTGTCTGTGTCTGTCTGTGTCTGTCTGTGTCTGTCTGTGTCTGTCTGTGTCTGTCTGTGTCTGTCTGTGTCTGTCTGTGTCTGTCTGTCTGTCTGTGTCTGTCTGTGTCTGTCTGTGTCTGTCTGTGTCTGTCTGTGTCTGTCTGTGTCTGTCTGTCTGTGTCTGTCTGTCTGTCTGTGTCTGTCTGTCTGTGTCTGTCTGTCTGTCTGTGTCTGTCCGTCGGTGTGTGTCCGTCGGTGTGTGTCCGTCGGTGTGTGTCCGTCGGTGTGTGTCCGTCGGTGTGTGTCCGTCGGTGTGTGTCCGTCGGTGTCTGTCTGTGTCCGTCTGTGTCTATCTGTCCGTCTGTGTCTGTCTGTGTCTGTCTGTCTGTGTCTGTCTGTGTCTGTCTGTCTGTGTCTGTCTGTCTGTCTGTCTGTGTCTGTCTGTCTGTGTCTGTCTGTGTCTGTCTGTGTCTGTCTGTGTCTGTCTGTGTCTGTCTGTCTGTGTCTGTCTGTCTGTGTCTGTCTGTCTGTGTCTGTCTGTCTGTGTCTCTCTGTCTGTGTCTGTCTGTCTGTGTCTGTCTGTCTGTCTGTGTCTGTCTGTCTGTGTCTGTCTGTCTGTCTGTGTCTGTCTGTCTGTGTCTGTCTGTCTGTGTCTGTCTGTCTGTGTCTGTCTGTCTGTCTGTGTCTGTCTGTCTGTGTCTGTTTGTGTCTTTCTGTGTCTGTCTGTCTGTGTCTGTTTGTGTCTGTCTGTGTCTGTCTGTCTGTCTGTGTCTGCCTGTCTGTGTCTGTCTGTCTGTGTCTGTCTGTCTGTGTCTGTCTGTCTGTGTCTGTTTCTGTCTGTCTGTTTCTGTCTGTCTGTTTCTGTCTGTCTGTCTGTTTCTGTCTGTCTGTTTCTGTCTGTCTGTCTGTTTCTGTCTGTCTGTCTGTGTGTCTGTCTGTCTGTGTCTGTCTGTCTGTGTCTGTCTGTCTGTGTCTGTCTGTCTGTGTCTGTCTGTCTGTCTGAGTCTGTGTGTCTGTCTGTCTCTGTCTGTGTGTCTGTCTGTCTCTGTGTGTCTGTCTGTCTCTGTGTGTCTGTCTGTCTCTGTGTGTCTGTCTGTCTGTCTGTCTCTCTCTGTCTGTCTGTCTGTCTGTCTGTCTGTCTGTGTCTGTCTGTGTCTGTCTGTCGGTGTCTGTCTGTCGGTGTCTGTCTGTCGGTGTGTGTCCGTCGGTGTGTGTCCGTCGGTGTGTGTCCGTCGGTGTGTGTCCGTCGGTGTGTGTCCGTCGGTGTGTGTCCGTCGGTGTGTGTCCGTCGGTGTGTGTCCGTCGGTGTGTGTCCGTCGGTGTGTGTCCGTCGGTGTGTGTCCGTCGGTGTGTGTCCGTCGGTGTGTGTCCGTCGGTGTGTGTCCGTCGGTGTGTGTCCGTCGGTGTGTGTCCGTCGGTGTGTGTCCGTCGGTGTCTGTCCGTCGGTGTCTGTCCGTCGGTGTCTGTCCGTCGGTGTCTGTCCGTGTGTGTCCGTGTGTGTCCGTGTGTGTCCGTGTGTGTCCGTGTCTGTCCGTGTCTGTCTGTGTCTGTCTGTCTGTGTCTGTCTGTGCCTGTCTGTCTGTGTCTGTCTGTGTCTGTCTGTGTCTGTCTGTCTGTGTCTGTCTGTCTGTCTGTGTCTGTCTGTGTCTGTCTGTGTCTGTCTGTCTGTGTCTGTCTGTCTGTCTGTCTCTGTCTGTCTGTCTGTCTGTGTCTGTCTGTCTGTCTGTCTGTCTGTCTGTGTCTGTCTGTCTGTGTCTGTCTGTGTGTGTCTGTCTGTGTCTGTCTGTGTCTGTCTGTGTCTGTCTGTGTCTGTCTGTGTCTGTCTGTGTCTGTCTGTGTGTGTCTGTCTGTGTCTGTCTGTCTGTCTGTCTGTCTGTCTGTCTGTCTGTCTGTGTCTGTCTGTGTCTGTCTGTGTCTGTCTGTGTCTGTCTGTGTGTGTCTGTCTGTGTCTGTCTGTGTCTGTCTGTGTCTGTGTCTGTCTGTGTCTGTCTGTGTCTGTCTGTGTCTGTCTGTGTCTGTCTGTGTCTGTCTGTGTCTGTCTGTGTCTGTCTGTGTCTGTCTGTGTCTGTCTGTGTCTGTCTGTGTCTGTGTCTCTCTGTCTGTATCTGTCTGTCTGTGTCTGTCTGTCTGTGTCTGTCTGTCTGTGTCTGTCTGTCTGTGTCTGTCTGTCTGTGTCTGTCTGTCTGTGTCTGTCTGTCTGTGTCTGTCTGTCTGTGTCTGTCTGTCTGTGTCTGTCTGTCTGTCTGTCTGTGTCTGTGTCTGTCTGTCTGTCTGTGTCTGTCTGTCTGTCTGTGTCTGTCTGTCTGTGTCTGTCTGTCTGTGTCTGTCTGTGTCTGTCTGTGTCTGTCTGTGTCTGTCTGTGTCTGTCTGTGTCTGTCTGTGTCTGTCTGTCTGTGTCTGTCTGTCTGTCTGTGTCTGTCTGTCTGTCTGTCTGTCTGTCTGTCTGTCTGTCTGTCTGTCTGTCTGTCTGTCTGTGTCTGTCTGTCTGTCTGTCTGTCTCTGTCTGTGTCTGTCTGTGTCTGTCTGTGTCTGTCTGTGTCTGTCTGTGTCTGTCTGTGTCTGTCTGTGTCTGTCTGTGTCTGTCTGTGTCTGTCTGTGTCTGTCTGTCTGTCTGTGTCTGTCTGTCTATGTCTGTGTCTGTCTGTGTCTGTCTGTGTCTGTCTGTCTGTGTCTGTCTGTCTGTCTGTGTCTGTCTGTCTGTCTGTGTCTGTCTGTCTGTCTGTGTCTGTCCGTCGGTGTGTGTCCGTCGGTGTGTGTCCGTCGGTGTGTGTCCGTCGGTGTGTGTCCGTCGGTGTGTGTCCGTCGGTGTGTGTCCGTCGGTGTGTGTCCGTCGGTGTCTGTCTGTGTCTATCTGTCCGTCTGTGTCTGTCTGTGTCTGTCTGTCTGTGTCTGTCTGTGTCTGTCTGTCTGTGTCTGTCTGTCTGTGTCTGTCTGTCTGTCTGTCTGTGTCTGTCTGTCTGTCTGTGTCTGTCTGTGTCTGTCTGTGTCTGTCTGTGTCTATCTGTCTGTGTCTGTCTGTCTGTGTCTGTCTGTCTGTGTCTGTCTGTCTGTGTCTGTCTGTCTGTCTGTCTGTGTCTGTCTGTCTGTGTCTGTCTGTCTGTGTCTGTCTGTCTGTGTCTGTCTGTCTGTGTCTGTCTGTCTGTGTCTGTCTGTCTGTGTCTGTCTGTCTGTGTCTGTTTGTGTCTTTCTGTGTCTGTCTGTCTGTGTCTGTTTGTGTCTGTCTGTGTCTGTCTGTCTGTCTGTGTCTGCCTGTCTGTGTCTGTCTGTCTGTGTCTGTCTGTCTGTGTCTGTCTGTCTGTGTCTGTTTCTGTCTGTCTGTTTCTGTCTGTCTGTTTCTGTCTGTCTGTTTCTGTCTGTCTGTCTGTTTCTGTCTGTCTGTCTGTCTGTCTGTTTCTGTCTGTGTGTCTGTCTGTCTGTGTCTGTCTGTCTGTGTCTGTCTGTCTGTGTCTGTCTGTCTGTCTGTCTGAGTCTGTGTGTCTGTCTGTCTCTGTCTGTGTGTCTGTCTGTCTCTGTGTGTCTGTCTGTCTCTGTGTGTCTGTCTGTCTCTGTGTGTCTGTCTGTCTGTCTGTCTCTCTCTGTCTGTCTGTCTGTCTGTCTGTCTGTGTCTGTCTGTGTCTGTCTGTCGGTGTCTGTCTGTCGGTGTCTGTCTGTCGGTGTGTGTCCGTCGGTGTGTGTCCGTCGGTGTGTGTCCGTCGGTGTGTGTCCGTCGGTGTGTGTCCGTCGGTGTGTGTCCGTCGGTGTGTGTCCGTCGGTGTGTGTCCGTCGGTGTGTGTCCGTCGGTGTGTGTCCGTCGGTGTGTGTCCGTCGGTGTGTGTCCGTCGGTGTGTGTCCGTCGGTGTGTGTCCGTCGGTGTGTGTCCGTCGGTGTGTGTCCGTCGGTGTCTGTCCGTCGGTGTCTGTCCGTCGGTGTCTGTCCGTGTGTGTCCGTGTGTGTCCGTGTGTGTCCGTGTCTGTCTGTGTCTGTCTGTCTGTGCCTGTCTGTCTGTGTCTGTCTGTGTCTGTCTGTGTCTGTCTGTGTCTGTCTGTCTGTGTCTGTCTGTCTGTCTGTGTCTGTCTGTGTCTGTCTGTGTCTGTCTGTCTGTGTCTGTCTGTGTCTGTCTGTGTCTGTCTGTGTCTGTCTGTGTGTGTCTGTGTGTGTCTGTGTGTGTGTCTGTGTCTGTCTGTCTGTCTGTCTGTCTGTCTGTGTCTGTCTGTGTCTGTCTGTGTCTGTCTGTGTCTGTCTGTCTGTGTCTGTCTGTCTGTGTCTGTCTGTCTGTGTCTCTCTGTGTCTGTCTGTCTGTGTCTCTCTGTCTGTATCTGTCTGTCTGTGTCTGTCTGTCTGTGTCTGTGTCTGTGTCTGTCTGTGTGTGTCTGTCTGTGTCTGTCTGTCTGTGTCTGTCTGTCTGTGTCTGTCTGTGTCTGTCTGTGTCTGTCTGTGTCTGTCTGTCTGTGTCTGTCTGTCTGTGTCTGTCTGTCTGTGTCTGTCTGTCTGTGTCTGTCTGTCTGTGTCTGTCTGTCTGTGTCTGTCTGTCTGTCTGTGTCTGTCTGTGTCTGTCTGTGTCTGTCTGTCTGTCTGTCTGTCTGTCTGTGTCTGTCTGTGTCTGTCTGTGTCTGTCTGTGTCTGTCTGTCTGTGTCTGTCTGTCTGTCTGTGTCTGTCTGTCTGTGTCTGTCTGTCTGTGTCTGTCCGTCGGTGTGTGTCCGTCGGTGTGTGTCCGTCGGTGTGTGTCCGTCGGTGTGTGTCCGTCGGTGTGTGTCCGTCGGTGTGTGTCCGTCGGTGTGTGTCCGTCGGTGTCTGTCCGTCGGTGTCTGTCTGTGTGTGTCTGTGTCTGTCTGTCCGTCTGTGTCTATCTGTCCGTCTGTGTCTGTCTGTGTCTGTCTGTGTCTGTCTGTCTGTGTCTGTCTGTCTGTGTCTGTCTGTGTCTGTCTGTGTCTGTCTGTGTCTGTCTGTCTGTGTCTGTCTGTCTGTGTCTGTCTGTGTCTGTCTGTGTCTGTCTGTGTCTGTCTGTGTCTGTCTGTGTCTGTGTCTGTCTGTGTCTGTCTGTGTCTGTCTGTGTCTGTCTGTGTCTGTCTGTGTCTGTCTGTGTCTGTCTGTGTCTGTGTCTGTCTGTGTCTGTCTGTGTCTGTCTGTGTCTGTCTGTGTCTGTCTGTGTCTGTCTGTGTCTGTCTGTGTCTGTCTGTGTCTGTCTGTGTCTGTCTGTCTGTCTGTGTCTGTCTGTCTGTGTCTGTCTGTCTGTGTCTGTCTGTGTCTGTCTGTGTCTGTCTGTGTCTGTCTGTCTGTGTCTGTCTGTCTTTGTCTGTCTGTCTGTGTCTGTCTGTCTGTGTCTGTTTGTGTCTTTCTGTGTCTGTCTGTCTGTCTGTGTCTGTCTGTCGGTCTGTGTCTGTCTGTCTGTGTCTGTCTGTCTGTGTCTGTCTGTGTCTGTCTGTGTCTGTCTGTGTCTGTCTGTCTGTGTCTGTCTGTCTGTGTCTGTCTGTGTCTGTCTGTCTGTGTCTGTTTCTGTCTGTCTGTTTCTGTCTGTCTGTGTCTGTCTGTTTCTGTCTGTCTGTTTCTGTCTGTCTGTTTCTGTCTGTCTGTTTCTGTCTGTCTGTTTCTGTCTGTCTGTTTCTGTCTGTCTGTTTCTGTCTGTCTGTTTCTGTCTGTCTGTCTGTGTCTGTCTGTCTGTGTCTGTCTGTCTGTGTCTGTCTGTCTGTGTCTGTCTGTCTGTGTCTGTCTGTCTGTGTCTGTCTGTGTCTGTGTCTGTCTGTGTCTGTGTCTGTCTGTCTGTGTCTGTCTGTCTGTGTCTGTCTGTCTGTGTCTGTCTGTCTGTGTCTGTCTGTCTGTGTCTGTCTGTCTGTGTCTGTCTGTCTGTGTCTGTCTGTCTGTGTCTGTCTGTCTGTGTCTGTCTGTGTCTGTCTGTGTCTGTCTGTGTCTGTCTGTGTCTGTCTGTGTCTGTCTGTGTCTGTCTGTGTCTGTCTGTGTCTGTCTGTGTCTGTCTGTCTGTGTCTGTCTGTCTGTGTCTGTCTGTCTGTGTCTGTCTGTGTCTGTCTGTGTCTGTCTGTGTCTGTCTGTGTCTGTCTGTGTCTGTCTGTGTCTGTCTGTGTCTGTCTGTCTGTGTCTGTCTGTGTCTGTCTGTGTCTGTCTGTGTCTGTCTGTGTCTGTCTGTGTCTGTCTGTGTCTGTCTGTGTCTGTCTGTGTCTGTCTGTGTCTGTCTGTGTCTGTCTGTGTCTGTCTGTGTCTGTCTGTGTCTGTCTGTGTCTGTCTGTGTCTGTCTGTGTCTGTCTGTGTCTGTCTGTGTCTGTCTGTGTCCGTCTGTGTCCGTCTGTCTATCTGTGTCTGTCTGTCTGTCTGTCTGTCTCTGTGTCTGTCTGTGTCTGTCTGTGTCTGTCTGTGTCTGTCTGTGTCTGTCTGTGTCTTTCTGTCTCTCACTCTGTCTGTTTCTGTTTCTCTCTCTCTCTCTCTTTCTCTCTCTGTCTGCCTCTTTGTCTCTCTGTCTCTCTCTCTGTCTGTCTCTCTCTCTCTGTCTCCCTCTCTCTGTCTCCCTCTCTCTGTCTCCCTCTCTCTGTCTCCCTCTCTCTGCCTGCATGCCTGCGTGTCTCTCTGCCTGCGTGTCTCTCTGCCTGCGTGTCTCTCTGTCTGCGTGTGTCTCTGTCTGCGTCTCTCTCTCTCATAATTTTGAGAGCGAGCGAACCCAGAGACGAACTGTCTGTCGACCAAACGTCTTTCGATGAAACGTTCGGTCACGAGATAAATGACTTAAACCCCATTGAGAACTTATGGACAATGCTGAAGAAACAAGTCCATGTCAGAAAGCCATCAAATTTAACTGAACTGCACCAATTCTGTCAAGAGGAGTGGTCAAAGAGTCAACCAGAAGCTTGCCACAAGCTTGTGGATGGCTACCAGAAGCGCCTAATTGAAGTGAAAATGCCCAAGGGATATGTTACCAAATATTAGCGCTGCTGTATGTATATTTTTGACCCAGCAGATTTGATCACTTTTTTCTGTTCACCCACAATAAAGTCATAAAAGAACCAAACATCATAGATGTTTTTGTGACAAAGAAGTATCTGTTCCAATCACTCTATCAGAGAAAAATCAGAGTTGTAGAAATAACTGGAAACTCAAGAGAGCCATGACATTATGTTCTTCACAAGTGTATGTCAACTTTTGACCACAACTGTATGTATATATGTAGATATATGTATGTATATATGAATATATATATACATGTATATATGTATGTATATATGAATATATATATATATGTATATATGTATGTATATATGAATATATATATACACATGTATATGTATGTATATATGAATATATATACATGTATATATATATATGTATGTATATATGTATATATATACGCATGTATGTATATATATATATATGTATATATTTATATATGTATATATGTTTGTATATATTTATATATGTATATATATATATGTATATGTATGTATATATGTATGTATGTATATATGTATGTGTGTATATATGTATGTATATATGTATGTATATATGTATGTACATATGTATGTATGTATGTATGTATGTATATATGTATATATGTATGTATATATGTATGTATGTATATATGTATGTATATATGTATATTCAGTCATACCTCGTCATACGATTACTTTTTTCTGTTCACCCATAATAAAGTCATAAAAGAACCAAACTTTATGAATATTTTTTGTGACAAAGAAGTATCTGTTCCAATCACTCTAGAGAAAAATCAGAGTTGTAGAAATAACTGGAAACTCTAGAGAGCCATGACATTATGTTCTTCACAAGTGTATGTGTATTGTTCGAAAGTGACAACTATTGCAGTAATATGAGCCATCGGAAGAAAAAAATAATCGAGATATTTCGACATTAGAAGCAATTTGGCCGCCACAACATCTTAAACCCCTGCTAAGAAAATTGTAATTTCTGTCATTAAAAAGCATCGGGTTCCTATCATAATACACTTTTTTCAAATTGTATAATTTCACATTTTGCATTTACAAAGACATGCATATTAACTTATGATATTGACCCTAATAATATGCTTTTGATTAATTTTGATTTTTCTTAAGATTTTTCCTTGAAAGTAACACATTTGTACTCCCTATTGGATTGGATAACTTTATTCATCCCGTATTCGGGAAATTTCGTTATCACAGTAGCAAGAGGGTGAGGATGCAGGAATAGGAAAGGCATTTTAGACATAAATAGATTGGTAATAAGTAAGTTAATAAATAAATATATGAATAAATATATAAATAAATAAGCGTGTTGCTTAGCACATATATACATACATACACATAAATGTACATGCATGCATACGGTAGGTCTTAACACTCAGCCATTTTTTTGTTAAAGAGCCTGGCAGCTGATGGGAGGAAGGATATTAAAACCATATATATGGAGGTGAAAATTGAGAATCAGGGGGCGGCTTATACGCGAGAAATTGTAAAATTCAACAATTTCAAGGCAAGTTTAAGGGCGCGGCTTATATGCGAGTAAATACGGTGGTATGGTAGATATAATCTTCACGGATTTTCTATGACAGAGGAGGCAAATGTTTGGCAGCTGAGTAAACATACGTATACACGCACAGACGGTCGTTTGAAAAACTTGGGGCACAGCTCATCATTTTCCTTTATAATTCATGAGGTTGTTCGGATCAGCAATTTCAGTTAAATATAGCATGTAGGAGACAAACAGTGATATTTGAAAAATTAAATGAAGTTTATGGGATTTACAGTGTGCAATAATTACTTAAACAAAAGTAGGCAGATGCATAAATTTGGGAACCCTTGTTGTTTAATTGATTTGAATACCTTTACCACCTTTACCACTAATTATTGAAACACAAAATTTGTTTGGTACGCTCATCGACCCTTGACCTACCGTATTTACTCGCATATAACCCGCTTTTGTCGGACAAAAAAAATGATGAATGAATCAAGGGAACGGCTTATATGCGCGTAAAAACACGACATGCACAAAACTGCAAGTTGACGACGCCATGACCCGAAGACGTCATGACGTCACTGCGCCATTGCGTCATGACATCATCGTGTCATGGCATCGTCAACAATGCGGCCGATACGGTGATTTATTTCAAAATAGAGAAAAGATAAACAGATAAAACGCTAAACTAAATTTAGTTTGACTCACGTTCCCGTCATTGCTCGCTTGGGCCATCTTACCTAGGTCGGGGCGCGGCCATCTTACCTAGGGCGCTGCCATCTACACCTAGTTAAACGTGCTCTGACTGGCAGCCTTGACGGGTAGCCTTGATTTTGAAATAAAACAAAATTCCACTTTGATTTTTTTTGTTTTATTTCTGTTCGAAAGTGACAACTCTTGGAGTGATGTGAAATATCGAAAGAAGAGGTATTTTGACAATCGAAGCAATATGGCAGCCACAACATCTTAAACTTCTGGTAATAACATTGTAATTTCTGTAATTATAAATCATCAGGTTCTCATCAAGATAAACTTATTTATTTTTTCATTTTTTTTGCATTTACAAAGACAGGCATATTAACTTGATATTGATATTGACCCCAATAATGTGCTTTTGATTCATACAGTATTTCAGAAGTACCACGTGTGATTTTTCTTAACATTTTCCCTTCGAAGTAACACATTTGTACTCCCTATTAAAACCATGAATATGCAGGTGAAAATTGGGAATCAGGGGGCGGCTTATGCGTGAGAAATTGTAAAATTCAACAATTTTAAGGGTGCGGCTTATACGTGCGGGTGGCCAGGTCCAATTTCTTCTCTGTGCATCTTCTCTGAGGAGTGGCAACATGGGAGCCTCAAAACAACTGACAAATTACCCAAAATCAAAGATTGCTCAACATCATGGTTTAGGACACGGGTGGCCAACTCTGATCCCCGAAAGCTGCTATACGGTCTGTTTTCCATATCTCTCTCCTCTGAATCAAATGATCAACTCATCAGCAAGCTGTCCAGAAGCTTGATACCAATCACAATTATTTGATTGTGTTGGTGGACAGACATATGGAAACAGACCGGAGGTATGCTAAAGCACATTTGGCCAAGCCAGAATCAGGTTTTGTGGACTGATGAAACTAAAATTGAATTATTTGGACATAACGAATGCCAAATTACAAGATTCCGTAACTATCATTATTTAGGTCTTTTGCCGAGTAAACGCAGCTTATGGAGAAGCACCACCAATTTCTTCACACGCAGTTTCTGGGTGTGATGACAAGTAGGCTTTTTTGTTGTTGATAATGACGACAGGGCCTATGTCCGATTATTATTATTATTATAACAAGGGGCTGTGCATGGCGGAAGAACACAGCATTCCAAGAAAAACACTTGCTATACCCACAGTAAAATTTGGTGGTGGCTCCATCATGCTGTGTGGCCAGTGCAGGTACTGGCAATATTGTTCAAGGTCACAGGGAATCCAGTCAGTATCAGCAGATACTTATGAACGATATTCAAGAATCAGTGAACAAGTTCAAGTTGCGCTGAGCTGGATACTTCAACAAGACAACAACCCTAAACACTGCTCAAATTCTACCAAGGCATTCATGCGGAGGAACAAGTATACAACGTTCTAGAAACGCCATCTCAGGCCCCAGACCTGAACATTATTGAAAATCTGTGGTGTGATTAAAGGTGGGCTGTCCATCCTCGGAAACCATCAAACCTGACCGAACTGGAGATGTTTTGTAAAGAAGAATGGTCAAAAATACCTTCAACCAGAATCCAGACCCTCATTAGAAGCTATAGGAAATGTTTAGAGCAGGGGTGCTCATTACGTCGATCGCTAAGGTACAATTGGTAGATCGCATGACAGTAAGATTTGATCCAGTAAAAAAAAATACAATAACATTTTATGACACTTGAGCTGCGAAACAGCGCCATCGCGAGTCCATGCATGATTACTACCTGCCTACACTACCTTGGGTCCTTACTGGCATCAGGTATGTCATCAGCATACATAACTGCTGAGCTTTGTCATTGGCCGGGAAAAAAAGGTAGATTGTGCAAAGTTGGCAAAAGTTTGAGCACCCCTTGTTTAGAGGCTGTTGTTTCTGCGAAAGGATGATCTACTAAATATTGATGTAATTTTTCTGTTGGGGTGCCCAAAATTATATTGTTTGAAGTGAATTATGTAAGCAGTTTCTGCGTGTGATGACAAGTAGGCTTTTTGTGTTGTGATAATGACGACAGGGCCTATGTCCGATTATTATTATTATAGCACACTGGAAATCCTATAAACTTCATTTCACTTCTAAAATATCACTGTTTATTTGCTATATGATATATCTAACTGAAATGGCTGATCCAAACAACCAATTATTAATAAAGGAAAATCTTGAAAATGATTAGGGGTGCCCAAACTTTTTCATACGGCTGTAAACACAAAATTTTAAATTATGTTTCATTTGCTGAAATATCGATCCATTGAAGCTTACCTTTGACGACTTTTCATAATCTTCCTAAAATGCATATGCCTTTCGTCGACAAGCTGGGCGATAGCAAGATTCCTGAATACTTTGATCACTTGTCACTCACACCAGGAATAACTTTAATGAGTATAAATAACTTTAATGAGTATAAATGATGAAAATCAAGCAACCAATAAATCTGCAATAAGCGCACACAAATCAGGAACTCACTTCGCCATGGTTCCAGATGAAAAAGTGCCCAGAAAGGGGGCTTTTGGTCGGATAGTCGCGCTTATGCTTCACCTGTGGTCAGCATCATAGAGAAACTTCTCCTTATAGCCAAAGGGTGGCCATTCGAGTGCTGAGAGATAGTCAATGGGAGAGCAACTCTATCATGAAAATTTCAAAATAAAACACAGCATTATACTAAAGGATGTTAGAATTTTTTAAATTTTGCGTTTCGTAACTTGGAATTTATTTCAAATACTGATACAAAATTTTGCCGTTGACGCCTCTCCTCACCTGTTTACAGTCGTACCTCTGATTACGAAATTAATTGGTTCCAGAACTGTTTTTGTAACTTGAAAATTTTCTAAGTAGAGGTGTACTTTCTATGTAAATTCTCTAATTCGTTCCACGGTCCTCACACAATTGCCAATGAAACCCTTTCAAATCATTCAAAGTGTCCCCATTTTGTATGAGATGTGAGAAACACAAAAATGGGAGAAAATTATAAGAAAATGATTTATTAATGTCTTAAAATGAATATAATGGCCAAAAATCTATGTGAAAATGTGCCCTGTGCCGCTGAAATAGTTCCCTCCACGGCCGTTATATTGGGAGAAGTAATACTCGTTTGTCCGACAGATGGCGGCAGGAGCCTGTTCTACCAGGGCCGAAAGCCGTCCACTTTGTACATTTGAGACTTTTACCGGTGCCCTATGTGTGTGTGAAAATATGTGCCGCATTGCATTGCATTTGTACGGTTTTTAATTGCTTAATGAGGGGAATTGCAATCATTAATAAGGGGAGCATTTAGCCAAGGTGGACAGGTACAGTGGTGCAAATAAGTATTTAGTCAACCACCAATTGTGCAAGTTCTCCTACTTGACAAGATTAGAGAGGCCTGTAATTGTCAACATGAGTAAACCTTAACCTTAACTGAGAGACAGAATGTGGGGGAAAAAACCTGAAAAAACACATTGTTTGATTTTTAAAGAATTTATTTCCAAATTAGAGTGGAGAATAAGTATTTGGTCACCTACAAACAAGCAAGATTTCTGGCTGTCAAAAAGGTCTAACTTCTTCTAACGAGGTCTCCACTCGTTACCTGTATTAATATCATCTGTTTTAACTCATTATCGGTATAAAAGACACCTGTCCACAACGGCATTTTCTCACACTCCAAACTCCACTATGGCCGAGACCAAAGAGCTGTCGAAGGACACCAGAAACATAATTGTAGACCTGCACCAGGCTGGGAGGACTGAATCTGCAATAGGTAAAACACTTGGTGTAAAGAAATCAACTGTGGGAGCAATTATTAGAAAATGGAAGACATACAAGACCACTGATAATCTCCCTCGATCTGGGGCTCCATGCAAGATCTCACCCCGTGGCGTCAAAATGATAACAAGAATGGTGAAAAAAAATCCCAGAACCACAACGGGGGACCTAGTGAATCAAATCAAATCAATCAAAAGCCTTTATTGTCATCATACACAGCTGCATATAACGAAATTGGTGGTGCTACTCCACAAAGTGTGTTTTCCCAGTAAAAAAACATAAGTAATATAAAAATATAAAAAGTCACATCCTGGCAAGGTAAATTCTAAAATATTGCACAATCTAAGATATTGCACATTGTTATTACACACCCCGAAGTGACCTTTAGAATCTAGAATGACCTACAGAGAGCTGGGACCACAGTAACAAAGGCTACTATCAGTAACACAATGCGCCGCCAGGGACAAAAATCCTGCACTGCCAGACGTGTCCCCCTGCTGAAGCCAGCACACATCCAGGCCTGTCTGCGGTTCGCTAGAGAGCATTTGGATGATCCAGAAGAGGACTGGGAGAATGTGTTATGGTCAGATGAAAGCAAAATATAACTTTTTGGTAGAAACACAGTGCTCGTGTTTGGAGGAGAAAAAATGCTGAATTGCTCCCGAAGAACAACATACCCACTGTGAAGCATGGGGGTGAAAACATCATGCTTTTGGGCTGTTTTTCTGCAAAGGGACCAGGACGAATGGGGGCCATGTATCGAGAGATTTTGAGTGAAAATCTTCTTCCATCAGCAAGGACATTGAAGATGAGAGGTGGCTGGGTCTTTCAGCATGACAATGATCCCAAACACACAGCCAGGGCAACAAAGGAGTGGCTTCGTAAGAAACATTTCAAGGTCCTGAAGTGGCCTAGCCAGTCTCTAGATCTCAACCCCATAGAAAATCTGTGGAGGGAGTTGAAAGTCCGTGTTGCCCAACGATAGCCCCAAAACATCACTGCTCTAGAGGAGATCTGCATGGAGGAATGGGCCAAAATACCAGCAACAGTGTGTGAAAAGCTTGTGAACAGTTAAAGAAATGTTTGGCCTCCGTTACGGCCAACAAAGGGTACATAACAAAGTATTCAGATGAACTTTTGGTATTGACCAAATACTTATTTTCCACCATGATTTGCAAATAAATTCTTTAAAAATCAAACAATGTGATTTTGTTTTTATTTCTAAACATTCTGTCTCTCACCGTTGAGGTTTACCCATGTTGACAGTTCGAGGCCTCTCTAATCTTTTCAAGTAGGATAACTTGCACAATTGGTGGTTGACTAAATACTTATTTGCCCTACTGTATGTAAGAGAGAATGTTGAAACATGGATAGTGGTTGTTGTGAGACAGCCAAATGAATTGAATGCCTTTATTGTCATTATATGAGATAGGATGAGAGCGATGAAAAGAGAGCCCATTAGAGGGTAGCAAGGTCTCTAAAGTGAGAATCAATGCATCTGTGACAATATTTTCAAAATAAAATAACGGATAAGGAAATGCATTTACTTTTGGGGGGATTTCGTACTTTGGATCTTTTTCGCATCTCGAGTCACACGTTTGCATATAAAAAAAATTGTAACCTGAGAATTTCGTACCGAGAGGCATTTGTAAGTAGAGGTATGACTGTATTCCGTGTCACTCGTCTCATTTATCAAGTGAAAGTCAACACTTTCTTTTCAATTTCAGTTTTTTCATGTCATGTTTTGACCTTTGAAGCTGAAAAGTGCAACAGAATGTAAGATGAACTCAAGCTTTATGTGCAGGCTACCGTGGCAGCTTAACCCCTAAGTGGTTGCCAAAGCAAAACCGTAGATTCATCCATTAGATTTGGCAGAGGTTTTATGGCGTATGCCCTTCCTGACACAACCCACACAAGCAAGAATCAAACCCAGGCCACCAAAAGGGGACTAGGACCACTGCGCCAGCACCTGGTCCTTTAAGTGCAGGCGAATATGCATGATATCGAAACCAACAAAAACTAACACTGGCCACAGTCGGTCGGGGGCTGTAGTTTGGTCACTTCTACTGTAGAAAGTTTTGACAGGCTCTTAATGGTTAAGGATCGTTTCAATACGGGTGAAATTTTTCTCACGATTGAGAATTTTTTTCAACTTGTCAAGTGGGGAAAATCTTGCCTCTTTGTATATTGGACAAGTCCCTTAAAATTGGCCTGAATATTTTATGTGCATATATGAGTGACAGCTAAGAGGTGGTCAGTAATTCAGGATTGGTATCTGGATTTTTTTTTTAACTTGATCACCGGGAATGCCTGTAGGTATCAATAGGTAGATCCAAAGAAGGCAATTACCTTGTATGCTTGTTTCAGGGAATCGAACAATCTTAAGAGTGACCTCAATAGCTCTGCCATATTGACTACAGGTTTATCAGTTCAATATGAACATCAAGGTGAAGTGAAGAATAAACAATATGCATTTCACTCTCCACTAATTTTAGAGTCTTGAAATCTCTTTGAAAACTAACAACGCAGTGCTTCGAACATGCATTAATGTTGAGGTGATGAGTTCATGGCTTCCATCAGTGTTGGTAAGTGGGCGAGAAAAGTTGTTCTCCCTTTGACTTGGAAGAAACTGCAACATACGCATGAAAACCTTCACTGCACTGTACATTCGATGTACAAAAGGGTCTATGTCAGGGGTGGGCAAACTATTCCACAAAGGGCCACAGTGGGTGCAGGTTTTCATTCCAACCTATAAAGAGGCCACTTTTTCACCAATCTGGGGTCCTGCAAGTGCAATCAGTGGATTGCAGTCAGGTGCTTCTTGTTTTCTGCAGAAATCTCATTGGTTAAAGTGCCTTTGCTGGATCGGTTGCTACAAAAATCTGCCCCCACAGCGGCCCTCGGGGACCGGTTTGCCCACCCCTGGTCTATGTGGTGCAGTTTGACATTAAGTTCATTCATGCATTAATGTACAGTTGGGCGATGTGACAAAAAATGTTATGATAAAAAAAAATTATCAGTCGTTACCGATATTTATCAAGATAACTATTCATCTTTTTTGTTTCAAATTTGAAACTTCAAACTTCTGTGAATGAGTAAATAAATTACTTTCCTCCTTACTCAAATATGAAATATGATTTTAAAAAGTATTTTTGTTGTTCTGTTGTGCAATAAAAACAAGACATTTTTCTTTACACTATGAAAAGTAAAGAATAAAACTTGCAGAAATTTACACCGGTGTCTTTATTTTTTTTAAATTGCCTTCAAATCAAAAGTTGCTGTCCAATATGAAATAAATTAAATAATCAACAGATGACATCATCACCATTGGCAAGCAGACTATTTTCAGCCTCACAAAAAGAAATTTATGGCCAATTACAAAAAAAAAAAAAGTTGTGAACTTAACCCAAGATAACAAGTTTTAGATTTTTGCAACATTTTCAGAACATTTACATAAAATGGGAAAACATTTTGATATCAAGTAAGAGAAATATTGCAGGCTGTCCGCAAATGAGTGGGTAACCTCCTGACTACCAGGAAAAAAAATCTTGTCCAATCACATTTATTTTGAAATTCCCCAATCTATGTGAAGTAATTGGAATACTGCAAAAGACATTTGGTATCATTGGAAAGCTCTGAATGTCCTCTATAGAGCACAAAAGGAGTTAATGCGATGCAGATATTTAGGTTTACAAATGTCCTCTAAAGAGGACAAATACTGGTAGTCAGAAGGACAATGACATTATCAAGAAGGCTGCTCTGTGTGCTCAGGTATTTAGGAGGTATTTAAAATAAAAAAATACCAGGGAGAATTCACTTGGATATTTTGGCTCGGTGTTGTCTTGCATCTGATAATCGCTTATTTTGACCGTGTTATTGTCCTTTTGCATTCATGCTCCGTGTTAGCCTCTATTGCTAACATGCTAAAAACATGTTTCCGCGGGTACTCGGCCGTTTGGCCACCAGACGTTTGGTCGCCCGGAAGGTTATTGATAATTACCATTTAAAACCGTTTCTCAAATTCCCTAAAGGCTAAAGAAAAGCTCCAAATTTCCCGTACTTTTATTGTGTTTTGTTGGAGAACTTGTTAAGACCCTGACTGACATCCCTTCCTAAGGGGACAACTCATGTACATACAAACTCTTATACACTCACACGTCCGCTCAGTGAAACGGCTCAGGGCCATTGTTGGCTTTTATTGATGCATAGACCGTGTTGTTTTACCTTGTTTTGTCGCCGGACTTTTGGTCGCCCGTTGTTTGGGTCCGGGCGACCAAACGTCCGCGACCCAAAGTCCGGCGACCATACAGCCGGTCACGGTTTTCGCGTCTTCTTCTTCTCCTGAGCGTTGGTCTGGAACTAGCGTTCATCTCGCAAAAAAGCGCTCCTTTCTCTGTGGTGGTCGGGTGGTGTAATTACAGTTAAAAATTATCGAATTTTTATCGAAAGTTTTTTATATTATCGCTGACAAAAAATTATGTCACGATAATTATCGTTATTGTTTTATCGCCGAGCTCTACATTAATGATATCACATGTACCTGAAAGCCAAAGTCCGCAATCCAATCTGCATCTGAAAGATGCCTCCGATCTTCTCTCAGGTCTCAGAAACTAGTATTTTGCCAATGCTGAGCCACCTGATGGTTGTGTGATTCTTGGTCACAATGTCCTATCGCATTTTCTCCAACATTACTTATTAAGTAATTAAGATGAATAAGACAAGCAAAGACATTTTCCATTGTGGTGGAAGGTCGAGTGTTTAGGAAAGAGAAGTTTGTGGTGGTGAGGGAGGTAGAAAGCAACCGTTTGGCAGCTGAGCAAACATACGCACATAAACACATTTAAAATTATATTATGTTAGGTAAAATATTGATTCAACGAGAATTGTCTTTGATGACGTCATATATTTCCTAAAATGCAAAAGGCAAACTCGGCGATAGCAGGACACTTTAATAACAGAGCCTGCTTATTATTTTCACTCGCGCCTAGAATAACTTTCTTGGGGCCCATGATGAAAAACAAAAAATTAAGTTGCATTATCCAACCTAGCTAATGGAAGGCCAGCAAACTTTTGGGAGAACCAATATTTAACTATAATATAGTACTTGGGACAAAAAATTAAATATCAAAGCTTTTTGTAACCTGTTGAAGCATTCGTAAGTAGAGGTACCACTGTATTTAAATGTGGTGCACAAAAGGCACTACACATTATCAGGTGCCTATCCACATTTGAAAAAAAGGAGACTTAAGTGTACCGTATAGTCGAAAAAATATGGAACTTAATTGATGATTGTTGGAGTGGGTTACGATGAGTTACCCAGGAGAAGGGATGCGTGCACTTCATCATAGCCTTCAGTCTATAGTGTAACGTTGCACATCTATGCTTGTTGGTTTTAAAATGTCCTAATTCACAGAAAATAGTCATACCTCTTATTGGCCACCAGTAGTGCAGTGCCGGATAGTGTATCTCCAGCCTTTGTGAAGAGAGGAGACTGCAGCAAACAGCGAACCTGATACCAGTGAGTAAGTGGTTCTGTCGGTGCAGTGGACAGCCATACTGTCATACTTTCGGGAGAGAGCAAATAAAGAGCTTGAATGAGGAAAATAATAAATGTGGGACAAATCTAAGGAACAATGGCTTGGTTACACGCAAAAAACCCAATGAAATTTAACCTATTTTAACCCACTGTCCTCATTTAAGGACAGCCTGTATTTCCTTTCCTTCTTGATATAAAGGAGTTTTGTCATTTTATGCTAATGTTCTAAAACGTTACAAAAACTTAAAAATTGTCAACTAGGGCTGAAAGGGGTTAAGGAGCGTTAGAAGTCTAATTAGATCATAGGCGACTTACAGTGAACCCATAAATGCCACGTCAAACCAGAAAGCCAGACCATGGACAAGGCCAGAATGCATCATGTGGAACTTAAAGGGGATCTCTATCCTAAATGATAGAAAAAACGGATTAGAAAATATGGATAAGATACATATAGCATACACAATACAAAACATCACAAACATGCACATAAAGGTGTTAGTATACACACCTGTAAAGATCCTCTTCTTTAGCCTCCAGAAAGTTAACTGTATATTTGACAGACTTCGCCATCAGAATACGGATGTCAAACGTGTCCTGTGGATGGATGCAAAAACAGTCTAAGATCTAAAGACTACATATAAAAGTATTGCAACCATGTAGCTAAAAGATCTGTGACACAAAGATCAGACTTTTGAATTCACACATCCCTCATGTGGGCAGCCTGGCGGATGAGTGGTTAGCGCGTCAGCCTAACAGTGGGGGACCAGGTCCTTCCCCAGGTGGAGGAGGAGTTTAAGTATCTTGGAGTCTTGTTCACAAGTGAGGGAAGAATGGAGCGGGAGATTGACAGGCAGATCGGTGCGGTGTCTGCAGTGATGCGGACTCTGCACTGTTCCGTCATGGTGAAGGAGCTGAGCCAAAAGGCGAAGCTCTCTATTTACCGGTCGGTCTACGTTTCCACCCATATCTATGGTCACGAGCTGTGTGTCGTGACCGAAAGAACGAGATCCCGGATACGAGCAGCTGAACTGAGTTTCCCCCGCAGGATGTCCGGACTCTCCCTTAGAGATAAGGTGAGAAGCTCGGTCATCCGGGAGGGGCTTGGAGTAGAGGCGGGCGCTGCTCCTCCGCATCGAGAGGAGCCAGATAAGTTGGCTCGGGCATCTGATCAGGATGCCCCCTGGGCGCCTCGCTCGGGAGGTGTTCCGGGCACGTCCCACCAGGAGGAGGCCACGGGGCCGACCTCGGACACGCTGGGGGAGACTATGTCTCCCGGCTGGCCCGGGAACGCCTTGGGATACTCCCGGAAGAGCTCGATGAAGTGGCTGGGAAGAGGGAAGTCTGGGCTTCCCTGCTGAACCTGCTACCCCTGCAACCCGACTTTGGATAAAGCGGAAGAAAATGAGATGATATGAATATATAAAACAGCACGTGTTGCCTTCATTAAAAGGCTTACACAGTCATACCTCTACTTACGAATGCCTCTAGGTGCAACATTTCCAGGTTATGAAAGCTTTTTATATCCAAATGAGTGCCTCGAGATTAGAAAAATATCCAAGTTACGAAAACCCCCAAAAAGTACATTCATTCCTTATCCGTTATTTTATTTTGAAAATATTGTCGCGGATGCAATGATTCCCACTTTAGAAGCTCACTCCACCATTTACTGGGCTCTCATTGGCTGTCTCACAACAACCCTCCATTTTCTTTAACCCATTGTCTGCTTAAACTGATTTATGCCTGGCCGAGTGCCATGACCTGAACCGTAGCCTTCGGTGGGCGAAAATGTGTCGCAGGGGTAGGCGATGGGCCGTGTGGTCAGTAATACGGATGTTGACAAGTTAGTTTGTTGATGTGCACCAAAACGAATCTTGAGTAAATGCAACGCTCGGCAATACACGAGGAATTCAACGAGAAGGCAGGCGATGAGGAAGCAGCCACCAGAAGAATAAAAAATGGCGGAGAAACGAACTTTCAAACTTCGTGGAGAAACAGTGAAAAAGTGTTCACTTTGACAACGTTTATCTTGTGCATTTTAGAAACATTATTATAAGTCGTCAAAGGCAATCGTCTTTGTACAGTTTTTTTTTCAAAATGTTCGTCAACCAGCACTGCAGAAGCAGGTAAGGACCAGTAGTGACTTAAAAAATGGGAGTACAATTACATTTCAAAGAAATCGTAAAACGTTAATGGTTGTTGTTGATTAATGTTTTTGTTAGAATTCTTGATGCTGTGTTTATTAAATATGTGTTCATGTTTGCTTGCTATCTATGTTGCATCCCGGTAGCTTTCTCTTGTTCCCATGCGTTTTAACACGGGTTTGTATATACACTTGTTATTCATTTTGTGACATGAATAAATAATTTTACGATTATTTTCTCCCATTTTTGTGTGTTTCTCACATCTTTCTTACAAAATTGGGACATGTTGACCAATTTTAAAGGTTTAGTTGGTAGATGTGTGAGGACCGTGGAACGAATGAGAGAATTTTCCAAGATGGCGGCGCGCACTGACACAGCGGCTTTATGCTCTCCAGTACGGTGTCGTTCGTTATCCTACAGTTGCCAGGATTTAATCACTATCGGAAGGATATGCGATACATCCGATTTCACAACAAACTCTCCGGGATCTCCGTGGATAGCCAGCCCACTCAAAGCACGTCGAAGGCGGCGAAGGGACAGAAAACTGAAGCGTGGATGCCGGGCGGGCCTTGCTGCTAAGCTGAAACAACAACCACACCGAGCACCGCTTCCTAGTATCTTTTTGACCAACGCCCGATCCATCACCCACAAAATGGATGAGTTGGAACTTCGAATTGCTACCAACAGCTTTGTTATGAACTGTAATATTATTCTCATCACAGAAACGTGGCTACACCCGCATATCCCCGACGCTGCGGTATCGCTAGCTAGCCGAACGCTTTTTCGGAACGACCGTTCAAAAGAATTAACGGGCAAAAGCAAAGGAGGAGGACTGTGCATATTTATACATAATGAATGATGTTGTGACAGTAGGATCATTGACACTCACTGTTCCCCGGATTTAGAGTTATTGGCAATACGGTGTAGGCCCTTTTATTTACCGAGAGAGCTAACGGTCGTCATAGTAACGGCTATCTATATACCTCCGAATGCTAACGTTAACACGGCACTTAACCTCCTGCTAACGGCTGTAAACAAACAACAGCTTGACCACCCCGATGGAGTTTTTATTGTCGCGTCGCTGGTGATTTCAACAAGGCGTGTTTAAAGACTGTTTTACCTAAGTTTATTCAATACGTAAATTGTAATATAGAAGAGACAAAACTCTTGACCATGTCTATTCCAACATCAAACATGCTTATAAAGCCACTTCTCTCCCTCACCTACCTGGATCAGATCACCTCTGCCTATCTCTCACCCCCGCTTACACTCCACTCCGGAGGCAAACAACGCCACAAATAAAGATAATAAAAACTTGGCCCGAGGACGCACTCTCTCAGCTGCAGGGCTGTTTTTCCCGCACCAACTGGGAACTTTTTGTACACGACACCCTCCAGGACTACACGGACTCTGTACTTTCTTACATAAAAAACTGCATTGACAACGTCACTATAAATAAACGAATACAGGTTTTTCCTAACCAAAAACCCTGGATGACCAATGAGACACAGGCACTCATCAAATGCCGTAACACCGCCTTTAGATCAGGGGACAAGATAAAATATAGAGCTCCCAGAGCTGAGCTGAAATATACTAAGAAAATTGAGGAGCACTTCACAGAAAATAACCCAAAGAAGATGTGGCAAGGAATACGACATATTACCAACTACAATAACAATAATATGTCTGTTAACGCAGATGCCTCACCAGCGGAGGAATTGAACCGTTTCTTTGCCCGCTTTGAGACTGACAAATCAGACCCAGTCTCAACACCCCCACCACCACCCTGCAGCAATACACTGACGTTCCGGGAACAGGAAGTGAGACTGGTAATGCGGTCTATGAACACCAGGAAGGCTGCTGGCCCAGACGGAGTACCTGGGAAGGTGCTCAAAGCCTGTGCTGACCAGCTGGCTGGAGTCTTCACAAAAATGTTCAATTGTTCCCTGCAACAATCCATCATTCCATCCTGTCTGAAATCTGCCACCATTATCCCTGTCCCCAAAAAGCCAACCATTGACAGCATGAATGATTATAGGCCTGTTGCACTCACGCCTGTGATGATGAAGTGCTTTGAAAAGTTGGTAGCCCGCCATATCAGGAATACAATCCCTCCCTCAATTGACCCTCACCAGTTTGCTTATAGAGCAAACAGGTCCACTGAGGATGCTATTCCATTGCTCTTCATACAGCACTGAGCCACCTGGAACACCATGGGAACTACGTGAGGATGCTCTTCATTGACTATAGCTCAGCCTTCAACACCATAAAACCGGACATTCTGACTGACAAACTCTCCCACCTTGGACTATCCTCTTCAATCTGCAGCTGGATAAAGAACTTCTTGACCAACCGACCACAGACTGTTAGACTTGGTCCCCACCTCTCTTCCTCCATTACACTGAGCACTGGCTCCCCTCAAGGCTCTGTACTGAGTCCTCTTCTGTACTCCCTGTACACATACGACTGTACACCCACCCACCAGTCTAACGCCATCATCATATTCGCTGACGACACCACTGTGGTCGGACTCATCTCAGGAGGGGATGAGTCGGCCTACAGAGATGAGGTCAACAAATTGTCTTCGTGGTGCTCGGTGAACAATCTCATACTGAACACCACGAAAACTAAAGAAATAATCCTGGACTTTCGCAAACACGGCACAGATCTGGCCCCACTCCTCATAAATGGAGTATGTGTAGACAGGGTCCAGTCCTTTAAATTCCTGGGGGTCCACGTCACGGATAAGCTCTCATGGTCTACAAACATCACGGCAGTAATGAAGAAGGCTCAGAAACGACTCCATTTCCTCAGGGTACTTAGGAAGAACAACTTGGGCACCAAGCTTCTGATAACCTTCTATAGAACCACTGTAGAGAGCATCCTGGCGAACTGCATCACAGTGTGGTACGCTGGAAGCACGGCGGCAGACAAAAAGGCCATGCAGAAAGTGATTAACACTGCCCAGAGGATTGTCGGCTGCTCTCTGCCCTCACTGGAAGACATTGCCAGCCCTCGTTATCTCAGCAGAGCCAGGAACATCATAGGGGACCCTTACCACCCTGGTCACAATCTGTTCCAGCTGCTGCCCTCTGGCAGACGCTATAGGTCCCACAAAGCACGGACAAATAGGCTTAAGGACAGTTTTTCCCCACATCCATCAGAACTCTAAATTTGCGGTAACATAACACACATTCCCTTCTGAGGTAATATGAAAAGATGTTTGGGTGGTGATCTGCCTCCTACTAGCTGACTGAAGGTAAGTGAAAGACTGAGAGGTAAGCGACCTGTATCCATAACAGCAGAATGCCAAATTACAAGTCCGTAACTATCACTTATTTAGGTCTTTTGCCGAGTAAACGCAGCTTATGGAGAAGCACCACCAATTTCGTCACACGCAGTTCTGGGTGTGATTACAAGTAGGCTTTTTTGTTGTTGATAATGACAACAGGGCTATGTCCGATTATTATTATTATTACAGACGCTCCCCTACTTACGAACATTCAACTTACGAACAACGGTACATACGAACATGTCTGCAAATTGCGTTTAAGTCAAAAAATGTTCGTAAGTCCAATTTTTTATTTTTTTCCGAGTAGTGCTTCATTCCGCCGCTACTACCGACGCCTGGCGCTGTGAGGGCTCAGCTCACCCAGCATCTACCTTCTTCGTTGCAATGCGGAAGTGCGTGAACGTATCTCCAGTGGGCAAAGAACCTTTTTCATTTGTATCATTAAATATCTCGTGCATCCATTATTGAATATGGTTGGTGAAAAGAGAAATGCTTCTAGTGAGGGAGTTGCAAGGAAGAGGCAAGCCATTTCATTTGAAACGAGTGGCAATAATAACGAAGCTTGATGCGCGTGAGAGTGGTGAGCGTTGCACATTCAACACCATTTATAAACAGAAAGATCGAGCAGCAGGACCCAAATATTGAACGTTGCACAAAGTTTGCAAATCAATTGAATGATGCCATACAGTGCTACCGCATCATTTATGATGAAAAAAGAAGAAAACTGTGCAATCGTCGTTAGATCGCTTCTTTCGGCCAGTTTCTAATACATAAATCTCTCTCTCTATACAGTACTGTACATATTCTCTCCATTTTATTAAATGTTTTTTTTTCAGTACAAACCAATGCGTGTTACTTATACAGGCCTTAAACATACAAATGCACTTATATAAACCTTCAATATACTTGTATAGGCCTTAAACATAAATTATAATACAAAATATAGCACTGAATCAACTTACAAACAAATTCAACTTATGAACAATCGCTCGGAACCTAACTCGTTCGTAAGTAGGGGAGCGTCTGTATTTACATATAAAATACACCTCGACTTACGAAAATTTCAAGTTACGAAAAAAGTTCTGGAACCAATTAATTTCGGAAGTAGAGGTATGACTGTATAAGGCTTTTAATTTTTTTGCGGCTCCAGACATCTTTTTTTCCATTTAATATGGCTCTTTTAGCATTTTGGGCTGCCAAACCCTCATCTAGAGCAAAGATGTCCTGGACTTTACCCAGAAGCAGTGGGAAACATAGAGAACAAGTGTTATACATTTGTTCTCCCCAGGCTTGTGTGGGTTTTCTCTGGCTACTCCAATTTCCTCCCAGATCACAAAAACATTCAGGATAGGCTGGTTGAAAACTCTAGATTACCACTAGGTATGAGTATGAGCGTGAATGGTTGTCTGTCTCCTTGTGTCCAGCAATTGGATGGTCACCAATTCAGGGTGTCCCCCACCTGGTGCCAGTACTTAGCTGGGATAGGCTACAGCACCCTCCCTTGAGGATAAGCGGTTTGGAAAATGAATGAATGAATGTTTGGTAGATGTGTTTATGACTTTTGATGAAAATTTTGTGTTGCCAAAATTAAGATAGCACTTCAAACAAGCAAAAACTGCAGCAACAGATTTTCATTTTTTGGAGTAATTTGATACAAATACATTTCCATCTGGTGATAAAAGTTCAGACAATTATTCAGGGTAGAAGTTTTAACCAATATTCTGAACTTCAAGCCTAGTTATTAGTATTAGTTTTAGTTTAGCCTGACTTAATGATCTGAATCTACTACTCATCCTACTTTTGTGATCATCCTTGTCATCACGGTATCTTATTTACTCAAATCATCCTTAAGATGAGTGAAATGTAGTAGCTGCTAGACACACAGTTGGTACGCCCGAATATAACTATAACAAAAAATACCAGACAGGAGTCCTCCTGGTATACATACCACAATTGGCTGGCGGAAATACTCATCCACTGCTGCACCCCGCAGCGCAGAAAGATCTACACCATGAAAGGAGGGCTGATACCTGAAGCAAAACAGAAAATTAGCAACCTCAGATTAAAATGCTGTGAAAATAATATATTATAATAATATATCAATAAACGGTCAATGCTTAGAGATAATTCAATCAGCAATAATAGATGTAAGACAGTCCAGCGTATTTATTCATTTTCTCAGGGTGCAGAGGCAGCAGCACTTCAAGCTTTCCCCGAAACACCTCAGGCGTCCAGGAGGCGAAATCCTACTTATATAACGAACCACCTCATCTGGCTCCTCTTGATGTGGAGGAGCAATATTCTAAACTTCTCACCATCTCAGGGAGAGCATGCTTTGTACTTTGTGCTTTTGCTTTGTTGTTCTGTGTAATCACCCTCTTCCTACTGCCACAATGAAATTTCTCGAATACGGGATGAATAAAGTTATCCAATCCAATCCAAATTTCATTCGGCATTTTCTTTTGGTCATGACACAGAGAATACAGTAATCCCTCGATTATCGCCGCTTCAACTATCGTGGCTTCACTACATCGTGTTTTTTTCTAGGGGATTTTTTATTTGTTAGTTACTTTTTTTAAAGTTCATAAAAATGTGAAAATCCACGCTGAAACTCGCAAGCGGAAGCCACTCCCCTGTCCTTCGCTTGCTACTAGAACTCAGCACTGAAGTAAAAAAAACGGGCCCTGGTTAAAAATTCTACCTGAGCTCCCCTACTAGCCACCACGGTGGTCCACAATAGATGGCCAAGCAGGAACCCAGAGAGAGGTCCGAAAAAGTGTCCAGGGGATAACTCTCCGGGGGGAAACGTCACAAAGCAAGCGAGGAAGTCACTGTCAGAGTCCGAGTACTACAGGTAAACCAGCTCCGGACCGTCCTTATAATCTGAAAAGTCTGAGTCCAATTCAAGGTAAAAGCGTGGAAAATAGCGATACACTAATGAGGCCACCAAACCGGACCCCACCCCCTCAACACCTTGGGTGTACCTAGATATTCAACTTCAAAAATGCTATGAAGAAAACCAGTTAAATGTGCTGCAAAGTATATGTGACATGCTAGAGTGTTTGATTTATTGGCGATCACGTGTTGAGGATGTGCGGCTGGTTTGGATTGGATGTGTCGATGTTCGATTGTTGATGCCTTGATCCACATGCCAAATGTGACATGTTAAAGTGTATGTCGGTGTTCGACTATTGATGCCTTGTTGCACATAGCTTGAAACACAGGAGAGTTCCCTCATAACAGTAAAAGTTGGAATGAAGAATCAACAACGGATCACTGTTCTGATTATTTCTCCCTGTGTTTCAAGGTATGCTGGTTGTTGTAGAGGTCGGTTGAGTTTGTGGTTTGCAATATACACTGTTTAGCGTGTGAGAAAGAAGATAATGTTTAGTATTGTTTATTTACTTTTGAATTGCGAGCGTGAATGTGCGAGTCTCGGGTCATGCACTGGCTATAACATTCAGCACGCTACCTTCGGCCGCCATTATCCAGTAGTGTCTATGACGGTCATAGCAAGGAAGTTATGTTATTGATATTTCATTGTTTGCCCTGTTGAATAGTTGAGAAGGACTTCTCGATGTTGTAAAAAGAAAAGATAAAACAAGTTATGACCGTATATTGAACGGGTGTAATTGTACATTATGGTTTGGGTTCTAACGTGTTGCTTATATATATGGGTGTAATTGTATATTATGGGTTTTTGTGTTGATAAAGATAACAGTAAAAGTTGGATTGAGGAAGCAACAATGGATCACTATTCTGATTATTTCTCCGTGTTTCAAGTGTAAATGCAGGGTGCAACATATATATATATATATATATATATATATATATATAGAGAGAGAGACGGGTATGACTTACCGTATTTACTCGCATATAAGCCGCCCGCGCGTATAAGCCGCACACTGAAAGTTGCCTTGAAATTTTTGAATTTTACAATTTCTCGCGTATAAGCCGCCCCCCTGATTCCTGATTCCCAATTTTCACCTCCATATTCATGGTTTTAATAGGGAGTACAAATGTGTTAAGGGAAAATCTTGATACTGTATGAATCAAAAGCACAATATTAGGGTCAATATCATAAGTTAATATGCCTGTCTTTGTAAATGCAAAATATCAAATTATTCAATTTGAAAGAAGAAATAAGTCTATCTTGATGAGAACCTGAGGCTTTCTAATTACAGAAATTACAATTTTCTTACCAGAAGTTTAAGATGTTGTGGCAGCCATAATATCTAAAGTCTTTTGATGGTTCATATTACTCCAATTGTTGTCACTTTCGAACAAGAAATAAAACGAAAAAAAAATGAAGGTGGAATTTTGTTTTATTTCAAAATCAAGGCTACTCGCGTCTGGCGAAAAAAATGTAGAAGGCAGCGCCTCAACCTCCCTAAGATGGCTTCGGCCCGACCTCCCTAAGATGGCCGTGCCCCGACCTCGCTAAGATGGCTGCGCCCCGACCTCACTAAGATGGCCGTGGCCGGAGCCATGTTTCGTGTTTTATGCAAGATACATTTTTTTCATGAATTTCATTCTTAGACGTCAAAATAATTTTTGTTTAGCGTTTTATTTGTTTATCTTTTCTCTATTTTGAAATAAATGACCGTATGGGCTTTCGCTTGCGTCGTGACGTCACGGCGCACGCATGGGCGCCATTTTGAAGTGACGTCTTCGTGTCGCGTCATCGTGTCACGGCACCGTCAAATTGCATTTTTTTTGCAAGTCGTGTTTTTATGCGCATATAGGCCGTACCCTCGATTCAGTCATCATTTTTTTGTCCAACAAAAGCGGCTTATATGTGAGTAAATACGGTAAGCGATGTCTAATGCCCTAAAATGGACTCGTACAACTCGCTTATGTAAGCCCCCGCGATTGTAAACAGCTTCCCAGGAAGCAGGGTGCGTGTTCGCCAAATAAGGACGTAGGATTGCAGAGGCGCCCTGCTTGTATCTGGCTATGCAGTGGTACCTCGAGATACGAGCTTAATTCGTTCTGGGACTGAGCTCGGATGTCGATTTACTCGTAACTCAAATGAACGTTTCCCATAGAAATGAACTAAAAACAAATTAATTCGTTCCAACCCTCTGAAAAAAAAAAAAACTGGATATTGGATTGGAAAAACATTATTAGTTCAAATTCGCCATCTATTAACAAAGTAACAAAAAACTAGTGGTTTAATAGTACTAAATTTAGACGGATTTTGCGGAGGGGAGAGAGGGGGACAGAGAGGGCGGGGGACAGAGAGACTTTTTGCACGGCAACAGGCTCTTAACATAACAAACAAATTTAAATGAACTTGGATTACGATGCAGACACTCAAAAGTAAATTTAATCTAACCTTACACTAAACTTAATTCTAATTTTGTTTTAAATTTTTATACCTTTCTTCTGGCTCTATTTGCCCCGCCTCCACCCTGACTTTCAGATGCAAACTATCAAGGGCTGTTTGCTTTTGTCTTCCCTTCAAAATATTTCCAAAATGATGCAGAAAAATGTCCTCACAATAGGATAACGCACGGCCACTTGCCAACTTGCCCGGGAAGTAGTACTCCTCTCGTATTTGCGAGCTAGATCCGGCATTCGCAATGACTAACGGGAAAAAAAACACTTCGCCCAGTGCTCGTAGAGACATTACAAGAGGGAGTTGGGACCAGAGAGACGTTACACGAGGGAATTGCGACCAGAGAGACATTACACGAGGGAGTTGCGACCAGAGAAACATTACACGAGGGAGTTGCGACCAGAAACACAGTGGCCATGATGTTCTTATGAGCAGCCTCTCGTGTCCGCTGTATGCTCGTACATCCAAATTTGTCTCATATCTTATGTCTCATAAGATAACTATTTGCCCAAATTTTTTACTCGTATCTCAAATTGCTCGTATGTCGGGGCATTCGTATGTCGAGGTATTACTGTATAGGATGAGCGCATTCAATAAAGGTTGGGTTCTTCCTCCTGAAGCTGAGAAGAGCAGCTATATATCTTGAATTTGAGAAAAATCATATTTTAGTTTACACAAAAGTAGGTTTCGGTGAATACGCATCTGAAACTGGTAGGGTTTGGTAGCGCCAACAAAGGTTAAGAACCACTGGCTTATGGCATTCTACCCTGAAATCATGTTTGATCTCGGTAGCTAAGCAGGGTCGGGCCTAGTTAGTACTTGGGACGGGAGACTGCCTAGGGCGGCCTGGCGGAGCGAGTGGTTAGCGCGTTGGCCTCACAGTGGGAGCCCTGGGTTCAAATCCAGGTTGGTCCACCTGTGTGGAGTTTGCATGCTCTCCTGCGTGGGTTTTCCCCGGGAACTCCGGTTTCTTCCCACATTCCAAAGACATGCATGGTAGGCTAATTGGACACTCTGAATTGCCTCTACTTAGGAGTGTGAGCGTCAATGGTGAAAAAAACATGAAGGATAGTTTGACCTGTTTTGTATTGCTAACAGTAGCCCTAGCAAGCAGTTGCCTTTTGGTCACGCCGATGTGTTTCATATTCTGTTGTTGTGTATCGTGTATAGTATTGCTGGTTTAATTATTCATAAGTGATTGGTGAAACCATTTTGTTTACATGATCCACAGGACTGATGTGTGCACTGGTGAAGACCCACTGCCACAGTTCACCTTCCAAGGAGGATGAACACATAAATAAATTAGTCAGTGCATTTTAAAAATAGCTTAACTTAACACTTGTTTTTCTTTTCTTTATATAGCGCTTTATTATTTACCATTACCCAATAGAACCATGGCTCTTCATGCATACGAGAGTATCGGAAAGGTTGAACATTGATATTTTATCTACCGTATTTTCACACCTATAAAACGCACCGTTTGATAGGGCGGAGTCTCATTTACGGGTATATTTTCAGTTTTTGGTCAATACATTGTGCGCTTCTTCAGAAAGGGCGCTAGCATGACACTAGCCTAGCGTATGTTATGCTACCTGCTAGCGTAAGTTAGGCTAGCCGCTATCGTGTTTTTTAAAGACAGCACGAGCAAAACTAAGTTTGATAATGCTTTATTGAGGTAAAAGGTACACTCTGATATAAAGAGTTCGGCGTTCAAGATGCTAGGCTCCACTGTCAGTCAGAGTTGTGGATTCCGGGAACTTGATTCCAGCTTTGGCGAAAGCTCGAATAGTGCTGGCCGAAACTTGAGCCGTCATCCACAATCCATCGTAACTCGCGATATACATCACTCCCAAGCCTTTGATTCTCCTCGCTGTTATATCGGCATCGACAATTCATTCCAAATCGTCACATAAATCGTGCGACGCTGCCTGCCCAATCTACTATGCTGGCCATCCGTTACCAATACGTTAGAAAAGCTGTTATAAATTGTGTTCGATCCATGGCTTCAGTCCATTTTCCAAGCGTTCACACCCGCATTGTGTTGTCATTCAGGCCAGGCATTTCCTTTGTATAGATCTAATATACCGTTTCTTTAGGTATTGAGAGTATTTTTGAGGGTTAAATGCGCTGCGAGCACACGGAAGTCCAATGCCTTGCCACTCCCCTGGGATGTTTTGAATGGATTTACCGTAATGCTTGGAATGCACTCGGGTGCTATTTTTAGGGTGGACGTCCGCTGGCTTGATCGCAATAAGTAGCATGCCGGCAAGAAATAAAACTAGTCACTGAAGTGGTCAGGGCCATACAAATATTGAATCTAGTGCACAGACAAGGCGCACCGACCGATAGGGCGCATCGACCATTTTAGAGAAAATGTTAGACTTTTAGGTGCGCACTATAGGTGTGAAAATACGGTACAATAATGATTTTGATTTGCACACCAAATTTGTATTGTTGATGGAAACATGTTAATGGTGTTCAGGCAGAATAAGCTTTTTTAAAATTATGTTTACATTATATAAACTAGGTTCTCCATGAACACTGTCCACACACATCTGGATTTCCCTAATCACTGCCAGCCTTCTGTTTGAAGACTTGCCATTTGCTTTTAACACCCTAAACCACAAATTTGAGCAGACCAACGGGGATCGAAACCAGGACCCCACAGCAGTGAGACTGACGCGCTCACCACTCAGCCGCAGGGCAGCCCTTTTTATGAATTTTGTTCAAGAATATATACAATGTGGATTGAAAGTTAGTAATAGCATTTATGTGCTAGTCTCATCTTCTGAACCGCTTTATCCTCACTAGCGTTGCAGGGGTGCTGGAGCCTATCCCAGCTGACTTTGGGCCAGAAGCGGGGGACATCCTGAATTGGTGGCCAGCCAATCGCAGGGCACAAGGAGACAAACAACCATTCACGCTCACACTCATATCTAGTGGCAATTTAGTGTCCAATCAACCTACCATGCATGTCTTAGGAAGGTGGGAGGAAACCGGAGTACCCGGAGAAAACCCACGCAGGGAGAACATGCCGCTGGGCCGCCCCATTAAAGTGCTAGTCCAAGGACTAATTGTACGGTTCATTTTTTCCTCTATTAATAGAATTTAGGACATCTATTTACTTGTCATCAAATCTCTAAAAGTATGATCAGCTGCTAACTTGTTAAATGGATCGTTCTAATACAGTGGTACCTCGTCATACGACCGTTCGTCATACGGAATGCTCGTCTTACGGGGGAAATTTCGATCGAATAATTCGCCCGTGATGCGGTCAAAGTTTCGTGATGCGACCAAGCCAGGTTGCCATGGCATTTTTTTTGGCATATCTTTCGTGTATAACAATATTTACGAGCACCGGATGAGCTATTCAGACCAGGAAACGCACAACGCGCATGCGCGGTGAAAAGAGGGCTTTCTGGGTAATGAAGTATACTCGTGCTCGCAAAAGTATCCCCGGTAGCAACTCTATCATAGGCGCCGTTCGATGGGACGCGAACACAGATGCTACAAGCTAAAAGGAGCCGCTAGCCAGCGCCCTGAAGCTCCCATGAGCAGCGGGGCGATCGCTGATAAAAGACTCTGCTCGTTGGCTGCTCATAAGAACATCGGGGGCACTGGCTCGCAACAGCATCCCCGGTAGCAACTCTATCATAGTCGCCGTTCGAGGGGATGCAAACACAGATGCTACAAGCTAAAAGGAGCCGCTAGCCAGCGCCCCTGTAGCTCTCATGAGCAGCGGGGCGATCGCTGATAAGACTGCTTGCTGCTCGTTGGCAAGTGGTCGTGCGTTCTCCGATTGTGAGGACATTTGTGTGCATCATTTTCGGAATATTTTGAAGGGAATAGTACGACAGCAAACAGCCCATCGATAGCGATCGTGAGGGTGGAGTGTTTGTTCTGTTTACGAGTGCGTTGTGTGGAGGAAAAAAAAAACGAAGCCCCTCTCCCCTCGGCGAAATCCGGCCAATTTTAGTTAGATTAAACACTTTATTTCTATTAAACCACTCGTTATTTATTACTTTGTCAATATATGGCGAATTATAAGAAATAAAACATTTTTTTTCAATCCAATATCCTGTTTCTGGTGTTTTTTTTCAGAGAGTTGGAACGAATTAAATTGTTTCCCATTCATTTCAATGGGAAACTTTACCTCGAGTTACGAGTAACTTGTCATACGAGCTCAGTCCCGGAACGGATTAAGCTCGTATCTCGAGGTACCACTGTATAGCTTTGATTGTGTCACTGTCAGGATGAGTTGTCTGGCGCTTGGATGTAAATGTATAAAACTTGATTGCACTCTTTAAATGGAATTCAATTGAAATTGACAGTTTGCCTGAAGATCAGTAACGTAAAAGAAAAAAACACTACTGAAAACATTTAAATATTTAAGTACATAATGACAAAAATCGACTCGAGTGTGCTACACGAACACAAGTACAGTGGTACCTCGACAAAATTTTGAGCAAATATTTATCTTGAGATACGAGACAAATTTTGATATACGAGCAGACAGCGGACGCGAGAGGCTGCTCATAAGAACATCATGGGCAGTCTCTCTCCCCGCAACTCCCTCGTGTAATGTCTCCGTGGTCGCAACTCCCTCGTGTAATGTCTCCGTGGTCGCAACTCCCTCGTGTAATGTCTCTGCGAGCACTGGGCAGAGCGTTGCATTTTTTCAGTGTTTTTTTTCCCCGTTGGTCAGCGCGAATGGCGTATATACTACTTCTCGTTGGCAAGTGGTCGTGCGTTATCCTATTGTGAGGACATTTGTGGGGATCATTTTGGGAATATTTTGAAGGGAATACAAAAGCAAACATCTAGGTTGCATGTGAAAGTCAGGGTGGGGCAGGGCAAATAGAGCCAACCCGGCGGGAGAAGAAAGGTATCAAAATTTAAAACAAAATTAGAATTAAGTTTAGTGTAAGGTTAGATCAAACTTATTTTTGAGTGTGTCTGCATCGTAATCCAAGTTCATTTAAACGTGTTTATTTTATGTTACGAGCGCGTTGCCGTGCAGTCTCCCCCTCTCTCTCTGTCCGTCTCTCTCCCTCCCTCCCTGCAAAATCCGTATAATACTATAGTACAATAGTACTATTAAACACATTTTAGTAATATTAAACAACGAGTTATTTGTTACTTTGTTAATAGATGGCGAATTAGAACAAATAAAAATGTTTTTCCAATCCAATATCCTGTTTTGGGTGTTTTTTCAGAGGGTTGGAACTAATTAATTTGTTTTTAGTTCATTTCTATGGGAAACGTTCGTTTGAGTTACGAGAATATCGACATGCAAGCTCAGTCCCGGAACGCATTAAGCTCGTATCTCGAGGTACCACTATCTATTTCATTGATTTACGATGCGTTGTCAGATGTGGGTAAAATACATTTTTATGTAATACAGTTGTACCTCTACTTAAGAAATTAATTGGTTCCAGAACTTTTTTCGTAAGTTGAAAATTTCGTAAGTAGAGCAGTACTTTATATGTAAATTCTCCTATTTGTTCCACGGTCCTCACAAATCTACCAACTAAACCCTTAAAAATTTCTCAAAGTGTCCCAATTTTGTAGGAAAGGTGTGAAAACAAAAAATTAGAGAAAATGATCCTAAAGTTATTTAATAGGCCATTCAAATGAATAAATATACAAAATCTATTCGTGTGCGCATGTGCACAAGTTTCAGGAAGCTTACGTTAGGGAACAGGCAGAGAGCACACGAAGATATGAACACAAACAAAAAATTAAGAAATCAAAACAATATTACATGGAACTTTTAATCTTTTTCATTAACATTTTATGATTTATTTGCCATCTAATTTTATTTATTGCCACTGCTTCTTACTTGTTTGGATTTAAGTTTCCCTTCGGCGGTGCTTGTTGACGGACGTTTTGAGAAAAATCGATCTAAAGACAATTGCCTTCGACGACTTTTAATAATGTTTCTAAAATGCACAAGACAAGAGTCGTCAAAGTAGGCGATCGCACAACTCGTGAACACTTTCAGGATGTTTTTTTCCACGAGGTCAGAAAAAGTTTGTAAAATTTCTCCCCCTATTAGGAGAATCTTGAAACATGAAGAGTTGTTGTCGACTGCGAGTCCGTCAAAGGCAGTCGGCCACAGGTTATTCCAAGCATAAATTCAAGCACACAACTCCGGTCAAAGAAACATGGAAGGTTCTTGTGAGATAGCCAATGAGAGCCCAGTAGAGTGTGGTGAAAGTGTCAAACAAGAAGCAGTGCATCCGCGAAGATTTCAAAATAAAATAATGGTTACAAGAAATGTATTGATGTTTTTGTAACATGGATCTTTTTGTGGTTTCTTGAGGCACTCATTTGCACCTCAGAAGGTTTCCTAACCTGAAAATTTCATACCTAGAAGCATTTCTAACTGTATATTCGTTTCTTTTTCAGGCATCAAAGCACTGTGTAAAGGGCTGAACTACCATCAACACATTCATGCCTTATTTTATTCATTTCAGACTTTTCAAATTCACCAAGAGAGACAATAATATGACGCTGTTAGGGTTATTAGTCTATCGTTATTATATATTTGATTGCAATGAAGAAAGTGCTTCGCTTACTTAATCTAAAATGCCTGCTTGCAACGAAGTAAATGCTTTGCTCCTTAATTAGACTAAACAAAAGGGAAGCCGAATCCACTTGGACTGCTGGAATGTGGAGAAGATCCTTCGGCTGTACATGACCATTTGTTTTGACTATTTGACGACTCACTTCCGTTTCCCACCCCTCCCTCGAGAGTTGAGACGTCCATTGTAAAAATGAAGATTGTCTTTTCTCTTTATTTGTGCGTGCATTGGGAATGCCTATTGTGTGAACCTAACATATTGGTCCGTCGAGCCTGGTAGTCAATATACCGAAGGAATTCAGGCACTTAGTCGACATCTGGGAAAGACCGTGGCCACCGCATCTAAGACCCTTTGCGGGCTGGAGTTCAGCTGAGCGCCTGGGTTCCCGACAGTTGAAGACTCATCCTAAAAGAGTTATAGACATCTCTGGTAAGTCCACATGAATGTATGCATTCGTGAGGAATTTCCAAATGTGGGTGAATCATTCACGTGAAGGTCCATTCGTGAGGGGGGTCCGAATGGATGAGATCGCGTCCAGAGGACGGCGACGATAAAACCCTGTAAATACTAGTCACTAACAGGTGAAGAGACGGAGTATTAGTCTACAAAACTGAAGGGCGTAGGTGTCCTGTACCTAAGCCGGTCGGTACTTAAGCTCCGAGAGTATACTTGTGTCTTGCATGTGTAATGATAACCTGAGGAAAACAAACGAAGGGGGAAGGAAAAATAAAAATAACGGGGAAATTACTGCCCTGATTACACACCTGTTTCAAAATGGGGAGATTGAATAGCAAGGCGGTTAGTGAAGACGATCCGAAACAGCGTCTGGTGTGTGAGGATTGGAAATTTGTTGAGAATCAAAGCGCTTCCAAGGTTAAACACCTACATTTATGGATAAACAAATATGGGTTTGCTGGCCAGCTTAATATACATAAAATAGTACACGTGCAGGACAACATTTGCACTAAACGAAGGGGTGATCTATATAAAGTGACGAAAGATGGATATGATACTAATTTTTGGTTGTTAATGGCAACGACAGGGCACGATGGGAATGGAAAGAAAGCAGAGCGAGTTGTTTTGTTTCAGAGAAAAGTAAAAAAAAAATACGAGACGAAGGAGTGAAATGTATGACGGAAAAAGCATTGTTTTAATTATTTACAAATTTATCTAATTGCGGAAACTCTTAAATTGTGCCTATTATTTACCGTAATTACTCGAATATAACGCGCACTCGAAAATAACACGCAGGTAATTTTGGGCCAAAAAAATCTGGAAAAACGCAGTACTCGAATATAGTGCGCACCTAAAATTTCCCGCTGACGAAAATCAGAAATATTACCTTTTTTTCTTCGTTTCACGATTGTTTTGTTCAAACAAATTTATTCATTAGAATCCTTCAAATGAAGAGTTCCTCTCTCTCTTTGTCTGTCCTCTCATACATCTCTTCGTTGAGAATCCTATCAACGTCCACGCTTCCTTCATCCACTTCCTCTTCCTCCCACAACACATCATCCGATTGGCTTTACGAGATGACGTAAAATCCGTGCGTCAAAGTGAGTTTGACAATGCTTTTTTCGATCGAAAATTTGTAATTTATTTTAGTTATTGATTATAACACTGAACTGAGAGAGGGTGAACTGAGACGGGTACGAGGCTAGAGGGGGGCAGTGGTGGTCTCGGCTTTACGAGATGACGTAAAATCCGTGCGTCGGCTTCACGAGATGACGTAAAATCCGTGCGTCGGCTCTACGAGATGACGTAAAATCCGTGCGTCAAAGTGAGTTTGACAATGCTTTTTTCGATCGAAAATTTGTAATTTATTTTATTCAATTCAATTTCAATTCAATTTATTTGGCAAGAAAAAGCACCAGGCTAAGGGCCATGTAACAAGACACAAAAAATAAATAAAAAAATAAAAAATAAAAAAAAACAAAAAAAAAACAATAATTGTTATTGATTATAACACGCACCCCCAACTATTGGAATTAATTATATGGCAAAAATGTGCGTGTTATATTCGAGTAATTACGGTATATTGGCATTACGGCAGATAAACCGAAAATGTGTTGTGTGAGTTGGGTTAGAGACTTCGTTTAGGACTGTGGTGTGTCCAAGCAATGAATTGTTTGGCGTCTAGTGGAATGGTGTTGTGAATTTTGTAAGGTTTCTGGATGTTAGTTCAGTGGGTTGATCGTCTGATTTGGGTAGACGTCATCCCGAATTTAGTAAAGATTGTCTGTGGAAGTGAAATGTGAGGGTGTCAGGAAGTAGAAATCAGTCTTTAAACGATTCTCAAATTAAAACATTGGCGGATCCCTTCCGTGATGACATTACATCAATTGGCCCTTGGGGTTGCTGAAGAAAACTTGTGTGTGCAAAAAATGTTTTTTGCTATGGGATAAAGTTGTGCTTGCAGCATATTTTGAGATTATGGAGTCTCAGCAAATTGTGTCATGTGGTTGGAAACCGGACGGGGATTTATTTTATTATGGACTAATGGTAGTCTTCTCCAAAGTAAAACATTGGCGGACCCCTTCCGTGAAGACATTACATCAATTGGCCCTTGGGGTTGCTAAAGCAAACTTGTGTGCAAAAAAATGGTTTTTGCTTTGGGATAAAGTTGTGCTTGCATCATATTTTGAGATTATGGAGTCTTGGCAAATTGTGTGATGTGGTTGGATACCGGATGAGGATTTAGTTTATTATGGACTTAGGGTAGTCTTCTCTAAAATGCAATATTCACAGCTAAAAAGCAACATTTCAAACATGATACCTCGCTGGGGAGGCATTTGTAAACAGAGCAAAACAAGGACTTTGTGACAAATAAGATGTGTGTGTGAGAGGAGAAATCCTGGTTTTGCATCGAGTCTAAAGCTCACAGTTAGCGGCTAAGAGCGTGCTTCCGTTAAAATTAAAATTTAAAAAAATCAGAATAAGACCAAAACATGGTCCGCAGGAAATGCAGGGTTCTGCGGTTACTTTCGCAATTTTCGGATTTTACACAAGGATGTCTTTCAAGGTGATAGACAATCTGTTTGGTAAAAGATTGGTTAGTTTGGCTTCGAAATTGGGAATAGGGCAAGATAGCCATTTTTGACCTATTTGTTGATTACAAAGGGCTCTTAGATAAAGAAAACTAGCTTTTGGAGGATAAGATTATTAATACTGTTTTTGAATGGTTGGTTTGTTCAAAATACTTTTACACGAGGGATTAGTTGGTTAGAGAAAAAGGATGAGAAAATTGACAATATTATGACATATTGGTAACAATTTGTGGGTCCTTTATTAAACACTGAAATTTGTCATTAGGAAATGCCAAGTGAAAGGTTATTTTCTCTAATTTACTTATTGTAGGTTTTAATTGTGGTAACAGTGAGCTACAGAAAATGGCTCTTATCATAAGTAAATCCTTGGTGGGGGGGGTGAGACGAGTCGGTTGCAGGAGGAACTCAGCCAGTGATTTTAGCTGTCCTTGGGTAGGTTAGCAATATGGGAGTGATTTGCAAATTAGATCTTAAGTATTAAGAATTATTTGGTATTATTAATGATATCAAACATGAAAACAACAATGTATAAACGGTATTCATCCAAATAACAAGGTAAATGGTACCTGGCTGGTTTAGATAAAATAATTGATTTAGGATAGGCATAATTTCCCTCGGACTGAAGAGGCAATGAGTGTTTTCAGTGCACGGAAGACATTCCCTGTTCTGTCCTGGGCGGGTGGAATATGCTTTGGCATCGGTCATATTGATGACTATTAGAATATTACGGACTGCATAAGCATCGAACAATTGATGTCAACCAAATGAGGTTGCTTTCTGTTGCTTTAAAGCAGGGGTCTCAAACTCAATTTACCTGGGGGCCGCTAGAGGCCGAGTCTGGGTGAGACTGGGCCGCATCAGGATTTCCACAAGAAAAGCACTGATAAAACATTCCAACGTTATCAAATATCTTTATTTTTTAACAAAAAATAATGAATTAAATAAATTAACTTAAAGATGAATAAAAAAATCAATCAATCAGTAATACAAAAATAAAATAATAATAATGAGCATACAGTAGATATACACTGGCTGGCTAAGTAGAGAAAATGAATTATTTTTATTCCGTTTCAAATGTCTGTATTAACAGCTCTTTAACCTTTAACTTTCTGAACTTGAATGGAACATTGAACATGAAATATTCTGAACACGGCTTCTCTTGCCTACTCCTTGCTGCTAGAGACCTGGCAGCGCTTCTTCTCACATAGCTGAGTCACATTTGGCTTGAGGGAGGAAGCAGTAGAGACCCTCAGTAGAGCTTGAAGATGCTCATCAGTAAGTCTGGACCTGTACTTGGAGTTATTGAAGTTCAAGGTGGAGAAGAGCTTCTCACACAAGTATGTGCTCCCAAAAAGGCACATGGTCCGCTTGAACTTTCGGGAAAGTTCAGGGAAGCTGGGGGTCAACTCTCTCAAAAATTGCCCAAGCTTGTCTGCTTCTCCACTCACCTCCCTGAACTTGGCTTTGAGTGCAGAGTTGCACTGCAGGTCAATGAGCTCCATTTGAAGCTCAGGAGGGGCATCTTGCACATCAAAGGAGAAGGGGTCCGCAAAAATTTGAAATGTGGCTGTGTGTGTCTTGAAGTCTGCAAATCTGTGATCAAATTCCTCCTGTAGCTTTGAAATGGCCTCAACATACTTCTCACCACTGAATGGTGTGCCTGCATCCACGAGAGCCTTGCATGCTGGGAAATGGCAAAGGTTTGTCTGAGAGAGCTGGGCTTTCCATAACACAAGTTTAGTGCAGAATGCTCTCACGTTGTCATAGGCAGCACTGACAAGTTGCCCCTGGCCTTGTAGCTTCTTGTTCAGTACATTAAGCTCATGTGTGATATCAACAAGAAAACCCAAGTCCATGAGCCATTTGGGATCACTTAGCACAGGAACAGCAACCCCGTCTATCTCCATGAAGTCTTTTACTTCTGCTCTCAACTCAAAAAATCTCTTCAACACGTTTCTCCTGCTGAGCCAACGTACCTCAGTAAAGTAGAGCACATCCCCATATTCTGACTCCATTTCCTCTAAAAAAGCACAGAACCTTCTGTGCTTTAAGCCCCTGGATCTGATTTGGTTGATGCATTTCACAACGACAGACAACACATTGTCAAACTTCAGGCATCTGCTGCAAAGGGCCTGCTGATGTATAATGCAGTGCAGAGCTATGGCCTCCTCCACACCCTCCTTTTCCAGTTTTTTTTGAACAAGTGCTACCAGTCCATTCTTCCTCCCTGTCATTGATGGGGCTCCATCGGTTGTTATTCCAACAAAGCTCTTCCATGGCAAACCAGCATTCTCAATGGCATCACACAGCTGGTGAAATATTTCCTTAGCGGTGGTCTAGCCATGGATTGGAATTACTGTGAGCAACTCCTCCATTACTTTAAAATTGTCATCAACACCACGGACATATATTGCGAGCTGGGCAGTGTCTGTGATGTCTGTGGTCTCATCAAGAGCCACTGAATATACACTGAAACATTGTGCTTTCTCACACAGTTGATCATAAATGTCACTTGACAGGTGAGAAATGCGCTCTGCCACGGTGTTGGCAGAAAGGCTGATGTGGTTGAACAGACTTTTCTTTTCTGGACAGACAATATGTGCAGCCTGTAATATGCACTTTTTGATAAATTCACCTTCTGTGAATGGCTTTCCTGCTTCAGCAATCAACTCACAAACGGCGTAGCTAGCTTCGACTGCTGCATTACTGTCTTTGGTAGCCTTCTTGAAGAAATCCTGTTGCCTCAGAAGACATGTTTTAAGACTGGCAACCTGGTTGGCTCTCTCATCTCCCTGGTATTTTTCGTACTCCTCAGCATGTCTCGTAGTATAATGACGTTTCAAATTGTATTCCTTGTGCACCGCAACTTTTTCAGTGCAAATGAGACACGTCGGGCTGCCCCTGTGTTCAACAAAGAAATATTGCACTCCCCACTTTTCTTGAAACTGTCTGTGCTCATCACCGACCTTTCTCTTCACGGCAGGCTTTGAAAGAGACATCTCTGGGGCTCTGTAATTATTACAGTGTAATATGTTTTTCCACTTGGAATGAGTCTCGGGTTGATCTTTCACTTTCAGTCGCGCGGGTTTGTGGCGCATGCGCACTTTCGCTCTCCGTTTCACTCGCGGAGATGGCTACACTGACACAGGCTGGATCACGGATCATAGCGCCTCATTCAGTTCTATGCTGAGAGCAGCGGAGGAGAGTGCGCGCCGAGCGGAGTGATCGGCTTCACGGCTTCTCCTTCGCCCAGCTGATTGGAGGAATGAATGAGTGAGTGAGCGAGGCACTGGACAGCCCGGCCGATGTCCCGCCCTCCAGAGCCGTATACCTCACCGTGATTGGTTCATTCAGCTCCGAACACAACAAGTGTCATTCATATCAATCTTGCGGGCCGCACAAACATTAATCTTTCATATTAAGACGGGGGCCGCAAATTATCGTCCCGAGGGCCGCAGTTGGCCCGCGGGCCGCGAGTTTGAGACCCCTGCTTTAAAGGCATTCAAATAGAGAACTTTAGCTTAAAACTTACAGACTTGGCATTGGAATTATGGGGTTTAATGCAGCTAAATGTTAGAGTTTAGAGATAACGATTGGCAAGGACAATCTTACATAAGTGGGAAATTGACAATTCTCCAAGGTCCAAAATATAGCTAAAAAACAGATTACGGGAACTACGGCAAGCAGCCCCCGACTCAATTTCCCCCGTAGAAAAAGTAGTGCGCAGTGACTGCTGGGATATATAGTTCTTTTGTCAACCAATTGACAGCGGCCGTCGATTAGTAGGGTGGATTTACAAAAGAACTCCTGCCACTAGATGTTGGCGTCAACATAGCATTCAGAGCTAGACTGCGAACTATATGTATACCGTATTTTCACGACTATATGGCGCACCGCATTTAAAGGTGCAGTGTCAGTAACGAGTGCTATTTCTGTATTTGACATACACACAAGACGCACCGAATTTAAAGCCGCAGCCAGGCATAGCAAAACATACACCAGCTTAAACATATACTAGCTTAAACATACGGACACACGCTAAAAACACGTTTTTAAAAAGGCAACGGAAGCAAAACTGAGTTTGGTTGTACTTTATTTAGCCATTTTACAATGTACTCACGTCATCATCACCCACAAATCCATCAAAGTCCTCATTTTCTGTGTCCGAATTGAACAATTGTCCAAATGAGTCATTGAAAACGCCGGGTTCCCTCTCTTCTTTGTCAGAGTCACTGTCATTGCCATGTGGCTCCACAGAAATGATGCCGGATTTGGCAAAAGCTCGAACCCCAGTGCAAGCAGACACGTTAGTCCAAGCGGCCACAATCCATTCGCAAATAGTAGCGTAACTAGCCCGGCACTGCCTGCCACCCTTCGTAAAACTGTGTTTGCCAGCTATCATCCATTGTTCCCATGCCGCTCGCAACTTTGCTTTGAACGCCCGGTTGATGCCGTTGTCCAGCGGTTTTCAAGCATCTGTTGTTAGTGCCTTTAACAACAGTGCAAGCAGACACGTTCATCCAAGCGGCCACAATCCATTTGCAAATAGTGGCGTAACTAGCCAGGCGCTGCCTGCCACCCTTCGTAAAGCTGTGTTCGCCAGCTATCATCCATTGTTCCCATGCCGCTCGCAACTTTGCTTTGAACGCCCGGTTGATGCCGATGTTCAGCGGTTTTCAAGCATCTGTTGTTAGTGCCTTTAACAACAGTACAAGCAGACACGTTCGTCCAAGCGGCCACAATCCATTCGCAAATAGTGCCGTAACTAGTCCGGCGCTTTAGTTAAGCCTCCGGGAATGACGGCAAGGTCAGAGTTCATTTTCGTTACTTGGTTTTTCACCGCTGCTGCGAGATGGGCACACGCAAATCAACTTAGCTTCTTCTTCTTGACTTGGCGAAGCTCGTTCTCCATACCGTCTGACCCCACCCACGTCCGCCTTCTCTCTATATAAGAAGCGTGTCGGCAAGAAGTGCTCCCAGTCAGGCTTTAGAGCTTACACATGGTGCTCCGCATTATAAGGTGCCCTGTCTATTTTGGAGAAAATTCAAGACTTTTTAGTGCGCCTTATAGTCGTGAAAATACGGTAAATAGATTATATATGGATCAATATTGAGCCGCAACAGCTCTCGCAACTACGGCAAGCAGCCCCCGACTCTATTTCCGGTGTGCGGTGAATGCTGAGATATATAAAACGGCATTTCATTTTCGGTTGAGCTCAATCTAGCACATTAATTCTATGTTCGCCGTCATTCCAAGTGGAAGTCTCAACTGTGGTCCGAGCTTTCAGGAAGGCAGAAATTACTGACTATTAATGACGACTTTGGTGAGACAGAGACGTGCGTGTTGGATGCCGCATTTGCCCACCCGTTCAACATGAGTTATTATGCTATTGCTGTGTCACGAAAATACTAAATAAAATAAAAACTGTATTCATGTTGGGAGTGAATGGAGTTGTCAGAAAGCTGATTTGTAATCTATTAATAAAGTTTGGCTGACCTATCTGACTGTTTTGTTGACATTCCCTTTAGCGCAGCACAATCTAGTGGATGCATAACGTAACCCCAGCCTCTACTGTAGACCCATATAATGCGGTGCGGTAGACCAGTGTAATGCAGTGCGGTAGACCAATGTAATGCGGAGCGGTGCGTCTTAATATATGGAAATAAAATTAAAATGTCTCATTCATTGAGGGTGCGCCTTAGTCGTGAAAATACGGTAAATGCTTTGCTCCTTAATTAGACTAAACAAATGGGAAGCCGAATCCACTTGGACTGCTGGAATGTGGAGAAGATCCTTCGGCTGCACATGATTTTCATTTGTTTTGACGATTTGACGTCTCACTTCTGTTCCCCCCCTCCCTTGAGAGTTGAGACGTCCATTGTAACTAGGGTCCTTGAAGTTAATAAACAAGAAAAGAAGCGTGTGACGCCAGAACGAAGCGGGGACTAGACCTCACCGGTTCGATTTCTCATTGCAAGAAAAAATCCAGAGGATTGTCTTTTCTCTTTATTTGTGTGTGAATTGGGAATGCCTATTGGTGAACCTATCAGACGCAATGGATAATTTTGTTTGAAATATGTATATTTCGAGACCTGGAAGGATTCTTAGATCTCTTTTGGAGAAAAGGGGCCGTTGGCAGAATGAAGCCGCTGGTTATGGGTATCTTAGAATGTCACTAAATTATTTCACAAAAGTTGAGTCCAAACATCGAAAGTGCGACATGTTTCGTTGGGTTTGTCTGCCCTAGTCTGTCTTGTTCTTGTCTTTGTTAAGTGTTTTCACCTGTTTTTTAATCACTTGTGTGTCCCAAAATTATAAGACCACTACCGACTAAAGCACTACCCAATAAAAGATCCAAGTGAGGGCTCCCTGTTGTGTACCTTATCGGTCCTTATGAATGCATGTGAGCCAAACAGAGAAAACGTAATTGACTAAAACCTCGACAGCGCTCTCTCATCACATCGTCCCAATCCCTCAAGCCTGCAGGTAATGTTCAAGACATTAGTCCACATGACTAATAATAGTCTCTCTAAAGTAAATGCAGGACGTGCCAGAAGAGGTTATTGATTGGTTAAAAATGCTGCAAGATGTTAAGGAAAGCCAATAAAAATATATACATACCGACATATACACACACATTTAAAACAGATGTACATAATTTCTTGCCTCTTTCTCCTCACCAGAAATTGGCTTTTGTGAACTGCTCCATGTATAGCTGCTCATCTGTGAAAGGAGCAATGTGAACATCCCCAACAGTGGGAAACATTTTACCTAGAAAGAAAGACAAAGAAAGAGAAAGACAGAGAAAGCAAATATAAAAAAATCATTAGAATTTCACAAACTTAAGGCAATTTTAAAAACATTTACTAATCATATTTTACAGTTTGTTTTCCCAATCAAATGTAGTTTACCATTGGGTTTAAGGAACTTCTTTGCATGCAAGTAGCTCTCTAGCATCCGTTCATTAAAAAGCATGTATCCCATTGGTTCAGATATAATGATGTCCACTTGTTCAGGGAGCGTCACCTCCTCTACCTTTCCTGGTACAACAACCACATGCTCCCCTAGACGGTTACTGTTAACCAGGACCTGTAGGGTAACACAGTTTCAATGAGTTAGCAATAATACAGTAGGTGAGCATGGTGAGAACAATATTCTTTTTTGGAAACGGGATTTCACTGGGTTTATTCAACAGATATTTATTTTGTATGTACCTCTGCATGCTGAGCCATTGTGCTTGCTTCCACAGCATAGACCTTCTTAGCGCCGGCCTGGGCCGCAAAAAAAGACAGAATTCCGGAGCCACATCCAACATCCAGCACAATCTGTAGAAACAATGCAAGCAATCAAGATTGTATACATGGATGATTTTTAAAAATGTGATCTAGAAAGTGCACATACGCAGTCAAAATGTGAACTACAATGGTACCTCTACTTACAGTTTCCATTCGTTCCAGAAGTAGCCTCGTGACTTGAAATGTTTGTAAACAGAGACATTTTACATTTACAGTGATCCCTTGAATATCACATATAACCTAGACCAGGCATGGCCACAAAAAATAATGGGATATGCAAATACACTCTCCCTTTGGATGGACGGGGGCGGAGAAGGAGACAATCGTTTGGCACTATTTAATTTTCTCCTGGACCATGGCTGTTCAGCACAGCTGTCGGGGAGTTCTTGATTCATGTGCCTTAGACCCTCATTCACCACAGAGTTGATACTTGCGTTTTTCCTGAGTGTACACACCATAATTCTGAATTGTTAAGTTGTTTGTTTACGTGCATATGTAGGCATGTTTCCTGTGCTCTTCAGTCTTTTCCTAAATGATCTGCCAAGCTGTTGTCCTTAGATTTTCACCTGCCAAATGCATACCGCTGATGCCGCTTTATGTCCATGTGAAAGACAAACAAAAACATGCTGCACGGCAAATGGCAGATGCAATGACAAGCGTGTATAACTGGCTTGAAAAATCCCAACTGCATTTAAACATATCTAAGACTGTCTGTGTTTACTTCTTGAAAAGAGCGACAACTGACAGTGATCCCAATGTTTTTGTCCAAGGTAAAACAATCATTGTAGTCCAAGAATTTAAATACCCAGGAAAGACTCTTTACTCACAACTTGTCTTTAAACGACAGATTAAAAAAAGACTCCGAATAGAATTAAATTCAATTTGTCCAATTTTAGGTTCATTACAAACAATCTAAACCGAGTCAGCAAAACTGTATTTTTACACAATGATCATTTCACACGACTTAATGCCTAACAAGTTGGTCAACGGCCTGCAAGACAAGACTAAAACCAATTGTAACCGTTTATAAGCAAACGTTGAAAGTATTGGACAGAAAACCAATAACAATCTATCACTGACAGATATAAAAAAAACTGAACTGGGAAAATACTGTTAAATATGCTGATGCCACCTTAGTTTACAAAATCTTCCATCACAAAGCTCCTGGCTCTAGAGCTGACTGTGTAGTTCCCTTCAGAAAGAGTCCATTCAGCCAAAGCACCTTCTGTGTTTGTGCCTCACAGACCTGGAACTCAATACCAATTAACATACGTGAATTCCTGTTTCTGAACCATTTCACCAATTATCTTATAGCCTGGCTGTTGGATGAACAACATAGTGATCACAACACTGTTTGGAACTGTGCTACTTGTCTGTGTGCGTGTGTGTGTATCTGTCTCATTGTTTCTATGCCTAATTGTTTTAATCTTCAACCTGCCCAAGGGACTAAAGATGGCATGCGTAACCTTAACATGTGAAGGCACTATTACTGGTGAAAGGTACATATAACTCCAGGAGAAACATCCTGCGATCCAAGCAACGTCTTTATCATGGATTTCAATTCATTTATTTCAAAAACGGAAAACCACAAACCAAATCATTTGCTTAGTTAAAGAGCGGTAACTTGACTGGATTGTGTGGTCCATAGTTCTCTCCCATTGTAAATGTGTGGTCCATCATGAAGAATAAAATATGACGAACTGTTGGCCATGTCAAGATGTACTTTTAGCAAACATTTGAAAAATAAATTCCACATAAAAGTTCAACAATTAATGCCCTCAGTTTCTAAACGTTGGTAAAAAATAAAAAATAAAAGGTGATGTAACACAATGGTAAACATGACCTTGTCACAGGTCTTTTGGGAGGTGCTGCAGCTATAAAATTCAAAGTTCATGATTATTTGCCAAATAAAGTTTATCAGTTTAAACCAGTGTTTCCCAACCACTGCGGTGCAGCACACTGGCGTACCATGAGCAATGGTAAGGTGTGCCGCTGGAAATTGCAAGAGGTCATACAATGTAATATTCAGAGAGAAAATTAATATGAATATAACGAGGTACATATAAAATTTAACTATTACAAGGTTAAAATCAAAATATGATGAACGTTAAATTATAGATTATACTATTAAAGATTCAAATTGTGAAATGTTTTTTTGGTCGCTTATTTTTCTCTAACATGAACTGGAAGTTATTTGGTTTCTAGGGCATCAACTTTTGCCGACGTAAAGTCTGTGTGAGCACAAATTTTTTTTGTTTTAATATTAGAAGAATTACCGTATTTTCACGACTATTCGGCGCATTGTATTTTAAGCCGCAGCGTCAGTTATGAGTGCTATTTCTGTATTTCAGACACACAAAGCACGCACCGTTTCATTAGACGCATATATATTATATATGGATGAACATCGAAACGCAATAGCGCTGGCTACCGGAAGCAGCCTATTTCCGGGTTCCGGTGCGCAGTGACTGCTGGGAAATATAGTTCTTGCACACTACACCCACACGCTAAAAACATGTTTTAGAAAGGCAACGGAAGCAAAACGGAGTTTGGTTGTACTTTATTTAGACATTTTACAACTCACTCACGTCATCATCACCCACAAATCCCTCAAAGTCCTCATTTTCTGTGTCCGAATTAAACAATTGCCCAAACGAGCCTTCCAAAAAGCCGGGTCCCCTCTCTTCGTTCTCAGAGTCACCGTCATTTCCATCAATCCATTCACAAATAGTAGCGTAAGAAGCCCGGCGCTGCCTGCCACTTTTCGTGAAGCCAGGCATGGTATATATATATATTTTTATGGATGATTATCGAACCGTAATAGCGCTGTCTACGAAAGCAGCCACAGACGCTATTTCCGGTGCGCAGTGACTGCTGGGATAAATAGTCCTTTTGTCATTACACCCAGGGTGACGGCTGTGATAACTTTGCACTAAAAATATCAATATACTACAACGGCGAACACACTAATTTGGTGCTACATGTACCAAATGCACGCTACACCCGCACGCTAAAAACGCATTTTTAAAAAGGCAACGGAAGCAAGACTGAGTTCGGTTGTACTTTATTTAGCCATTTTACAACGTACTCACGTCATCATCACCCACAAAACCATCAAAGTCCTCATTATCTGTGTCCGAATTGAACATTTGTCCATCGAAAACGCTGAGTTTAATACGTTCGTCCAGGCGGCCACAATTCATTCCCAAATGGTAGCTAGCTAGTAGCTAGCGTAACTATTCCAAGGCTGTCTTCCATGATTCGCAACTGTGTTGATGCCAATCGCCAGGTCTCAATCCGTTCACAAATGGTAGCTCGCTAGTAGCTAGCGTAACTAGTATTCCAAGGCTGTCTTCCATGCTTCGCAACTGTGTTGATGCCGATCGCCAGGCCAGAGTCCATTCGCAAATAGTAGCTAGCTAGTGTTGATGCCGATCGGCAGGCCACAATCCATTGGGTGTATTGACAAAAAAAAACTACATATCCCAGCAGTCACTGCGCAGTACTTTATCTACGGGAAAATAGTAGAGTCGGGGGCTGCTTGCCATAGTTGTCCTATCGACGGATTTATTTTATTTTATCGTGATAACAGTTTTAGTATTGGTCCATCTAAAAAGCGCACTGGATTATAAGGTGCCCTGTCTATTTTGGAGAAAATTTCCGACTTGTATGTGCGCCTTATAGTCGTGAAAATACGGTAAGTAATATTTGGAGAAAAGTTACAAATTTATGCAATTAAAAACATTACATTATTTATTTTTGCATCACTCTAACCGTAAATTCTTCAGGGTGGGCAGACATTCAACTTTTGGTGATATTAGGTCAGTGTGGAAACATTCGATTTTGGAATAATTTTGAAGGCTTATGTGATTCCTGCTGATAAAACTTTGATGTGGATGACTATTGTTAATATAGACGACATAGTTTTAAATTAAAAGATTTTTTAGATGGTGGTGTCCCTTGAGTTTTTTTCAATGCAAAAAAATGTGCCGCGGCTCAAAAAAGGTTGGGAAACACAGGTTTAAACATTAAATACACTTTGTAGTGTATTCCATTATTTTGAGTATGACTTATTTAATAATTTCCGCATTATAAGGCGCACCTTCAACTAATGACATACATTGGTACATTGAGATACGAACTTAATGCGTTCCGGGACTGAGTTCATATGTTGATTTACTCGTATCTTAAATCAAGGTTTCCCATGGAAATGACTTAAAAACAAATTAATTTGTTCCAACCCTCTGCAAAACACAAAAAACAGGGTATTGGAATGGAAAAAACATTTTTATGTGTTCTAATTCGCCATCTATTAACAGAGTAAGAAATAACTAGTGGATATGATGCTTAATAGTACTAAAATTAGACGTATTACACGGAGGGGAGACAGAGAGGGACAGAGAGACACAGAGTGTGAGAGACTTTTGCAAGGCAATGCGCTCGTAACAACATGAACAAATTTAAATGAACTTGGATTACGACAGACACACTCAAAAATGAGTTTAATCTAACCTTACACTAAACTTAATTCTAATTTTGTTTTAAATTCTTATACATTTTTTCTCCCGTGTTGGCTCTATTTGCCCTGCCTTCACCCTGACTTTGAGCTGCAGTTTTTAAAAGGAACCCATCAGGGGTTGTTTGCTTGTCTTCCCTTCAAAATATTCCGAAAATGATGCACACAAATGTCCTCATAATAGGACCACTTGCCAACGGGAAGGAGTATACTCCTCTCGTATTGGCGAGCAAGCACCATTCTGCACTGACTAAAGCGGGGAAAAAACACTGAAAAAAAATGCAACATTGCTCGTTGAGACATTTACACGAGGGCGTTGCGACGAGATGATGTTCTAATAAGCGTATGCTGTATGTTCGTATATCAAAATTTGTCTCATATTTTAAGGTAAATATTTGCTCAAATTTCACTCGTATCTCAAATTGCTCGTATGTCAGGGAACTCGTATGTCAAGGTATTACTGTATCTTAAAATGTTTTCCATGTATAAGGCGCACCGCATTATAAGGCGCTACAGTAGTTACGTTATGCATCCATTAGATGGTGCTGCGCGAGATGAAACATCTTTTGGTTTTTCAATAACACATTCCATTTATTAATTATTAATTTATTACTGTTATTAGCAGCTATTTTGTTCAATACGTCGCAAGCCGATAGATGTATTAACACCAAATTTACAGAAACGATAGGTAATTACCTTGTGTTTAACGAACACCTTTTAGTTTTTCAATAACACACTCCATTTATTAATTATTAATTAATTAATATTATTAGCACCTAATATCTTCAATAGTTCAAGAGAGCAGCAAGCTAACATTTCAGGTCAGGCATACTCGTCAATAATACTTGCAAATGCTCAAAACTTGTAGCGAGAGAATCTTAACATGAACACACACACACACGGAAGACGGAAAAAATATTTTTAAAGATTCCGAGGGATGAAAGAGCACAATGCTTTATAATTGGCTTTTTTTGTAGAAATGAAAACGCCATTTTATATATCCCAGCATGCACCGCGCACTACTTGATGTCAAACACAAAAATAGAACGTTAGAAAAAAGAAAAATCTAATACCTTTTTAGACATGAATCAGACAAAAAAATATTTTTAAAGATTCCAATGTATAAATGAGCACAATACTTTATAATAGGCTTCTTTTTGTAGAAACTGTATATATCCCAGCATGCACGCGCAATACTTGGTATCAAACACGAAAATAGAAAGTTAGAAAAAAGAAAAATCAATTAACATTTTAGACAAATCAGACAAAAAAACCATTTTTTAAGATTCCAAGGGATAAAAGAGCACAATGCTTTATAAGCTATATAGGGTTATTTTTTTGTAGAAATGAAAACACTGTTTTATATATCGCAGCATGCACCGCGCACTACTTCTACGGAGGAAAATGGAGTCAGGTGCTGCTTACCGTAGTTGCGAGACCTGTTGCGGCTCAAGATTGATCCATATATAAGAAGCACTGGATTATAAGGCGCATGGTCAGGTTTAGAAAAAATTGAAGGCTCTTAGGTGCACCATATAGTGCGGAAAATACGGTATATTCATGTTAATGAACATACATATGTAAATATGAAAGATTGTAGCCGAGGGCTAATTTCCATCTTTAGTCCCTTGTGTAGGCTGAAGATAAACAATGACACATACCAAGCACAGACACACACAGCACCATTTTAGACAGTGTTGTGATTGCAATTTTGTTCGTCGAACAGCCAGGCTTTAAATGATTTTCAGGGAGCATCACCTCCTCCACATTTCATGGTACACCTGGTACCTCGCTGAGCTTATTAAATGCAAGTTAAACATGAATTGCTAATGATTGAATTCTTTTTTTATTTTAAAATTAACACAACATTCCAATTTCAACTGAATTGGGGTTGTAGGTGCTTTTGTGAGCTGTCAGACACATGGCTATAACAGGTAGAGACCAAGCTTTTTGAAATAATGATGCATTTGGGTGACGGTGACTGTCAAAATCTTCTTACAGCAGGTGTGTATAGACTGACGTAGACTGGACGAAGATGGTTTTACCCCTTGACAATGTTAGTTTGCACTTTCTTAATTCTTGAAATTTTGACAACAATGGCTTGTTTTCATAGTTATAAGGTTTTAAATTAACGTATTTTCCGCACCATAAGGCACACTGCTTTATAAGGCGCACGTTCAATGAATTACACATTTAATTTTTTTCCATATATAAGGCGCACTGCACCGCATTATACGGGTCTATAGTAGAGGCTGGGGTTACGTTAGGCATCCACTAGATGGTGCTGCGCTAAAGGGAATGTCAACAAAACAGTCAAATAGGTCAGTCAAACTGTATTATTCGATTCCAATATAGCTTTCTGACAACTCCATTCACTCCCAAAATGAATAAACAACGGTTTTATTATTTTCTCTGAGGTAAAGTATCAGTATTTTCGTGACAAGGTTTATCTTTTAACAACAGCAAGGTATAACATGTAAGTGCAACATTTATATCACATAGTGGAGGGGAACATTTCCTCCATGCAGTAAACACGTAAAAAACATTCTGATGCTGTTACAGTAATTAAATGTTATTACAATCACAATATAGTAATACTCGTAATAGTGCAAAGCAATATCAATAAAATTAATAAGTCAATATCAATAAAATTAATAAGTCAAATAATAACTCCATTTTCCCCCATGCGCGGTGCCTACTGGGATATAAATGTTGTTCACGCGCATGAACCGTGCGTGCTCTCACGTACACAATGAGGCACTATAACATTCAGCTGTTGATGTCCATATTCACAATATGACCAACCTTGTTCAACTGTAAACACAAAAGAAACACGTAAAGCTCACTTTATCAGTTCATTCCTCATCTATGAATCCCCCGAATTCTTCGTCTTCAGTGTCCGAATTGAACAGCTGGGCGAATGCGGCATCCAACACCAGGCTCCGACTCATCAAAGTCGTCATTAATTGAGCCCGTGTCGCTTTGGTTGTCTGGCAGCTGAGTGACAATTACTGCCTTCCTGAAAGCTCGAACCACAGTTGAAACTGATAAATCAGCCCAGGCATTTACGATCCACTGGCAGATATTGGCATATGTCCTCCAGTGCTGTCTTCCAAGGGGCATAATGGACTCGGCGGCTGCTTGCAGTCGTTGCGAGACCTGTTGCGGATCAATATTGATCCATGTATAATATATAGTTTGCAGTCTAGCTAAAATACGGGAAGTAAAAACAGTCGAAACTGACTTCTGAGATTGGCTGGCAACTGACCCTGGATCTCACGTGACCCATGTAGTGAGGATAAGCGGCTAGAAAAATTGAATGAATTGAAAATTGTCATGATTGTTTTGTTTGACAAAACAAAGATTGTGACATTTTTTTAAATTGTTAATAAGTGGTTTATGTTTATAAAACAGAGCTTTGCAATTTTTCTGGGGAAACTGTAATAAACATTTAAATAACTCATTACCTTGTCCTTGAAGTCAGCATGGTTCTGCAAAATAGCTCTTTGGTAGGTCCCTGTACGCACATAGTCCTGCATCATGTTTTGTTGTTGTGAGAGGTAGCCATAAAACTGTATATGAAGAAAAAAAATGGAAAAACTTAACAATCAAAAAGAATGAACCAATTTACTTTACATTCATCCCGTGTATAAGCTGCGCCCTTAACAGTACCTTAAAATTGTTGAATTTTATAATGTTTCGCATGTAAGCCGCCCGATTCACAATTTTCACCTCCATATTAATAGGGAGTACAAATGTTTTACTTTGAAGGGAAAATGTTAAGAAAAATCATCACATGTGGTATTTCTGAGATACTCAATGAATCAAAAGCACAATTTTACGGTCAATATCATAAAGAAGTTAATATGTCTGCCTTTGTAAATGCAAAATATCAAAATATTCAATTTGAAAAAAGAAATGTCTATCTTGATGAGAACCTCATGCTTTTTGATGACAGAAATGTCAATTTTCTTAGCAGAAGTTTAAAATGTTGTGGCGGTTAAATTTCTTCTAATGTCGAAATATCTTGATTTTTTTTCAATGGTTCTTCATATTACTACAATAGCTGTCACACTTGAACAAGAAACAAAAAGAAAAATACATCAAAGCGGAATTTTGTTTTATTTCATAATCACAAATTTACAATCATTTCCTTTCAAAAAGGAAGTAACGCAAGCACAACCAGGAAGTGTGTCCATAGCGGTATAGTGATCGCCAAGTCTCTGGGTGCAAGAATAGCATGATACACATTACGCAGGTACAAGGAAGATATTTTAATGATCAACCGCAAGACCTTCGATCAGCATTAACAACTATTGGAATGTGCTGACATGGCAAACGGTACGAACACATCAAGGCTACTCGTGTCTGGCCAGTCAGAGCACGTTTAACTAGGTAGGACGGCGGCGCACTAGGTAAGATGGCGACTTTCTGAGCGAGCAGTGACGGGTACAAGTGAGTTTTTTTCACGTTTTATGCAAAATACGTTTTTTCCCTTGAATTTCATTAATAGATGTCAAAATTCATTTTGTTTAGCGTATTATCTGTTTATCTTTTCTCTATTTTGAAATAAACGACCGTATCGGCAGCATTGTCTTATGTTGTAGCATTTCGTCTTCGTCACCTTGCAGTTTCGTGCATTTCGTCTTTTTATGTTCATATAAGCCGTAGCCTCGTCATTCAGTCCTTATTTTTTTCCCGATAAATGCGGCTTATATGCAAGAAAATACGTTAAGTTTTTTCCTTGAATTAGATTCATGGAGGTCAAAATAAATTTTAAATAAAAAAATAAAAATATATGTGTGTGTGTGTGTGTGTGTGTGTGTGTGTGTGTGTGTGTGTGTGTGTGTGTGTGTGTGTGTGTGTGTGTGTGTGTGTGTGTGTGTGTGTGTGTGTGTGTGTGTGTGTGTGTGTGTGTGTGTGTGTGTGTGTGTGTGTGTGTGTGTGTGTGTGTGTGTGTGTGTGTGTGTGTGTGTGTGTGTGTGTGTGTGTGTGTGTGTGTGTGTGTGTGTGTGTGTGTGTGTGTGTGTGTGTGTGTGTGTGTGTGTGTGTGTGTGTGTGTGTGTGTGTGTGTGTGTGTGTGTGTGTGTGTGTGTGTGTGTGTGTGTGTGTGTGTGTGTGTGTGTGTGTGTGTGTGTGTGTGTATGTATGTATGTATGTATGTATGTATGTATGTATGTATGTATGTATGTATGTATGTATGTATGTATGTATGTATGTATGTATGTATGTATGTATGTATGTATGTATGTATGTATGTATGTATGTATGTATGTATGTATGTATGTATGTATGTATGTATATATATATATATATATATATATATATATACAGATGCTCCCCTACTTACGAACATTCGAGTTACGAACAACGGTACATACATCTGCGCATATTATTATTTATTTTTTAAATTATTATTTTTTCCCAAGATGGCGCCGTCGTGCGGAAGCCAGTGACAGTAGCTCTGTATATTATTATGTTTTTCGTGTTTTACAGCACTTCTATCTTTTTTTAAATTACATTTTAATATTTCTTAATACATTCCTCTTTACTTTAATTTGTACTTTATACTTTTTACTTTAATGTTTTTACAACTTTCTTTGTTCTGTGAGCCTGGCTTCTTTCGGCTACTTCTTTTTTGGAACCATTCAGCCATGCGTACGCTGTCACACACATGGGACTAGCTGTTACAATACGCAGCAGAAAAGAGCAACACCTCGGTGCCGCCGGAGATTCGGAGCTAGACAAAAGTGCCGGGAGAAGAGGCAACGCTTCTGACCAACCATTCCATCATGGGATAAGATGGAAGAGCTGTCGGCGCTTGCCAGCAACGGAGCAGAGGGGCTCTACTCTGCTACTGTTGTCTTCAGCTCTAGACTACTGAGGAACTGTGCGGATAAGCTTGGAAGAGTGACTCTGCATAGTCTCTACCTCGGTCCCAGTCTGCAGAAGTCCCCCATCTTGTGGAAAACTTCCTGCGTGTGGTTCCGGTTTTTGTCCAACTTTGCAACGTCTTTTTGAGTCTGTATCCGTTTTAGCTACCGCAACCAAAATGACGCCGTTGGAGTGGAAGCCGGCGGCGGTAGCTCCGTCCACTCTTGCTCGTTTTGTTTTTGCTGCTTTTCTGTCTTAATGATTTGATTTGGTGATTCTCAATGATCCCAATTATTTTGATTTGTTTTGTACTAATACCGACGCCTGGCGCTGTGAGAGCTCACCCAGCATCCACCTTCCTCTGCCCAGTTCGTTGCAGTGCGTAAGTGCGTGAACGTATCTCCAGTGCGCAAAGAACTTTTTTCATTTTTATCATTAAATATTTCGTGCATCCATTATTCAATATGGTTGGTGAAAAGCGAAAGGCTTCTAGTGAGGGTGGTAGTGCAAGGAAGAGGCAAGCCATTTCAATTTAAATGAAAGTGGCAATAATAAAGAAGCTTGATATGGGTGAGTAAATGGTGAGTATTGCACGGGCATACAACTTGAATAGTTCGACAATCGTTTGTTAAATGTTTTTTTCAGTACAAACCAATGCAGGTTACTTATACAAGCCTTAAACATACAAATGCACTTATATAAACCTCCAATATACTTATTTAGGCCTTAAACATAAATTATAATACAAAATATAGCACTGAAGCAACTTATGAACAAATTCACCTTACGAACAATCGCTCGGAACGTAACTCGTTTGTAAGAGGGACGCAGAGGATTTTTTCTCGAATGACGCTAAATACCTCGAGTTTTTCGCCTCTGCCTTGACAAGTGATTTTATTATTTTCCATACCCCTTGATGAGTAACTGTTGATGATATTTGTATTCTAGAACCTGGAGGGGAGGGATACAAATTGATGTGTCTAATGAAAATTCTTTCAAAGTAACTACAGGGGGGAAATGTGGAGTATGGAATGTATTCTTATGCTTTTTATTAGTCAATTGGTTTATTTAGTGTAGTCACTAGAATATAATTTTGCATAGCCTGGTGGAAATTTCCATCATGACACCTATTAGTTAGGGGCACGTCATCTACCATGACACACCCATTTCTTTGTTCACATTTTCCCGCCTAAAGTTTGTATCTATGTCACATGACCTTTGTCAATAAAACTGGTGGATCTGTTGGGGGCAGGCGGGGATTCAAACTGGTCAGGCTGGAGGATAGACGCATCTCCTGGCGCTGGCTACTTTGACTCCCTCCATCAGCTGAAGCTAGATAAAACTCATCACGGCTGACTCTGTGTGCTTCCTCTAATTCGAAGTTATTGAATGTATATGGATTAGATCCCACAGATTTGCTGAGAACCATAATTCAAAGATTAATCTCAACGTTTCCTATGCTGGTTTAAGTTTTCTGGAGTAGGATTTCTGGATTTATAATTTCATTACAGTAGCACTTACTGTTACTACTACTTTATTTTCTCTATTTCTTCTGTCACGTACTGTTCTGCGTGATCTCCAAATGGCTACTACTTTAAACGCAAGGATAAAATAAAAAATAAAAACAATTGGAAGCACATTGTAGTTCGTACTTGTATTTATAAATATGTCCAGCGGGGGGCAGTACATGCCCTTGTTATTCCTAAATGAATGTTATCTGTAACGGGCCATATATGGCCCACGGGCCGAGGTTGAAAAACATGTACACACACGATCCGGGGGCGGGGCGAGCGCGCGAATCGTAAACGGAACAAACTAATTTAAATTAACTTGGATTAATATATACAGACACACTCAAACATACATTTAATGCAACTTTACACAAAACGGAATTCTAATTTAGTTTTAATCCTTTTTTTACCTTCGTTCTCTTCGGGTTAGTTGTTTGCCACGCCTCCACCATCACGTTCGCTATCGATGGGCTGTTTGCTGTTGTACTACGTATTCCCTTCAAAATATTCCGAAAATGATTCACACAAATGTCCTCACAATAGTATAACCCACGACCACTTGCCAACGAGAAATAGTCTTGTAGTACATATTAGCGATATATGCGCGTTGTGCGTTTCCTGGTCGATGCGTAGGAGAAACTCGTCTGAATTAATCGTTCAGTGCTCGTAGATATTGTTATACACAAAAGAGATGCGGCAAAAAAGACAGTGCGCTACAATGATAAACAGCCTCTCATGTCATAGCCACCTGGCTTGGTCGCATCTCGAAATTTTAATTGTATCGCGAGCGAATTATTCGATCGAAATTTTAGTCGTACCACGAGCATATCGTATGACGAGGTATGACTGTATATACATATATACATACATACATATATACATATATACATACATACATATATACATACATACATATATACATACATACATATATACATACATACATATATACATACATATATACATACATACATATATACATACATACATATATACATATATACATACATACATACATACATATATACATACATACACATACATTTCACAATCTGTTCCAGCTGCTGCCCTCTGGCAGACGCTATAGGTCCCACAAAGCACGGACAAATAGGCTTAAGGACAGTTTTTTCCCCACATCCATCAGAAATCTAAACTTGCGGTAACATAACACACAGTCCCTTCTGCGGTAATATGAAAAGATGTTTGGGTGGTGATCTGCCTCCTACTAGCCGACTGAAGTAAGGTAAGTGAAAGACAGTGAGAGGTAAGCGAGAGGTAAGCGACCTGTATCCACAACAGCAGAATGCCAAATTACAAGTCCGTCACTTGCACTTATTTAAGTCTTTTGCCGAGTAAACGCAGCTTATGGAGAAGCACCACCAATTTCGTCACACGCAGTTTCTACGTGTGATGACAAGTAGGCTTTTTTGTGTTGTTCATAATGACGACAGGGCCTATGTCCGATTATTATTATTATTATTATTACATACATACATTCATACATACATTCATACATATATACATACATACATGTATACATTCATACATGTATACATACATATATACATTCATACATATATACATACATACATATACATATATACATACATACATACATATATACATACATACATATATACATAACATATATACATACATACATATATACATAAAATATATACATACATACATATATACATAAAATATATACATACATACATACATATATATATACATATATACATATATAAATATATACATACATATATATACATATATACATAGAGTTGTGGTCAAAAGTTGACATACACTTGTGAAGAACATAATGTCATGGCTCTCTTGAGTTTCCAGTTATTTCTACAACTCTGATTTTTCTCTGAGAGTGATTGGAACAGATACTTCTTTGTCACAAAAATATTCATGATGTTTGGTTCTTTTATGACTTTATTGTGGGTGAACAGAAAAAAGTGATCAAATCTGCTGGGTCAAAAATATACATACAGCAGCGCTAATATTCGGTAACATGTTCCTTGGCCATTTTGACTTCAATTAGGCGCTTTTGGTAGCCATCCACAAGCTACTGGTTGAATCTTTGACCACTCCTCTTGACAGAATTGGTGCAGTTCAGTTAAATTTGATGGCTTTCTGACATGGACTTGTTTCTTCAGCATTGTCCACAAGTTCTCAATGGGGTTTAAGTCAGGACTTTGGGAAGGCCATTCGAAAACCTAAATTCTAGCCTGATTTAGCCATTCCATTACCATCACCATTTACTCTCTGTAAAGCACCAGTTCCATTGGTAGAAAAACAGCCCAACAGCATAATACTACCACCACTGTGCTTGACGGTAGGCATGGTGTACTTGGGTTTAAAGGCCTCACCTTCTCTCCTCCAAACATATTGCTTGGCATTGTGGCCAAACAGCTCGATTTTTGTTTCGTCTGACCAAAGAACTTTCCTACAGAAGGTCTTATCTTTGTCCATTTAGTCAAGCCTTAAGGTGCCGCTTTTGGAGCAAGGGCTTCCTTCTTACACGGCAGCCTCTCAGTCCATGGAGATGCAAAACATGCTTGACTGTGGACACTGACACCTGTGTTCCAGCAGCTTCTAATTCTTGGCAGATCTGCTTTTGGGTGATTCTCGGTTGAATCTTCACCTTCCTGACCAATTTTCTCTCAGCAGGAGGTGATAGCTTGCGTTTTCTTCCCGATCGTGGCAGTGACAAAACAGTGCCATACACTTTATACTTACAAACAATTGTTTGCACTGTTGCTCTTGGGACCTGCAGCTGCTTTGAAATGGCTCCAAGTGACTTTCCTGACTTGTTCAAGTCAAGGATTCGCTTTTTCAGATCATGCTGAACTCCTTTGACTTTCCCATTGTAGCGTTTGTGGGCGTTTGCATCCAATGAGCCCTATTTAAATGGCCTCAGAAAACACTCAATCACTCACAAGAAGTTAAGAGGCCATGCTATGAATCTCATTTCACTGATAACTTTCTAAGTCACCAAAATTGTTCATTCGTGTTGCTGTATGTATATTTTTGACCCAGCAGATTTGATCACTTTTTCTGTTAACCCATACTAGTCATAAAAGAATAAAACTTCATGAATGTTTTTGTGACAAAGAAGTATCTGTTCCAATCACTCTATCAGAGAAAATCAGTTGTAGAAATAACTGGAAACTCAAGAGAGCCATGATATTGTTATTCACAAGTTTATGTAAACTTTTGACCACAACTGTATATACACATACATATATACATATATATACACATACATATATATATATGTATGTGTGTATATATATACATATACAGACACTCCTCAACTTACGAACGCAATTGGTTCCGAGCGATTGTTCATAAGTTGAATTTGTTTGTAAGTTGATTTAGTGCTATATTTTGTATTATAATTTATGTTTAAGGCCTATATAAGTATATTGAAGGTTTATATAAGTGCATTTGTATGTTTAAGGCTTGTATAAGTAACACGCATTGGTTTGTACTGAAAACATTTAATAAAATGGAGAGAATATGTACAGTACTGTAGAGAGAGAGATAGATTTATGTATTAGAAACTGGCCAAAAGAAGCGACCTAATGTTGATTGCACAGTTTTCTTCGTTTTTTCATCATAAATGATGCAGTAGCACTGTATGGCATCATTCAATTGATTTGCAAACTTTGTGCAACGTTCAATATTTGGGTCCTGCTGCTCGATCTTTCTGTTTATAAATGGTACTGAATGTGCAACGCTCACCACTTTCTGACGCGCATCAAGCTTCGTTATTATTGCCACTCGTTTCAAATGAAATGGCTTGCCTCTTCCTTCCAACTCCCTCAATAGAAGCCTTTAGCTTTTTACCAACCATATTCAATATTGGATGCATGAGATATTTAATGATACAAATGAAAAAGGTTCTTTGCACACTGGAGATACATTCACGCACTTCTTCTTCGTTGCAATGCGGAAGGTAGATGCTGGGTGAGCTGAGCTCTCACAGCGCCAGGCGTCGGTATTAGCGGCGGAAAGAAGTACTACTCCGAAAAAGACGCGAAATACAAAATTGGACTTGCGAACATTTTTGGACTTAAACGCAATTTGCAGACATGTTCGTATGTACCGTTGTTCGTAAGTTGAATGTTCGTAAGTAGGGGAGCGTCTGTATATATATATATATATATATATATGTATATAAATATATATATATATATATATATATATATATATACACACACATATATATATATATATATATATATATATATATATATATATATATACACACACATACAGTGGGGCAAATAAGTATTTCGTCAACCACCAATTGTGCAAGTTATCCTACCTGATAAGATTAGTGAGGCCTGTAATTGTCAACATGGGTAAACCTCAACCATGAAAGACAGAATGTGGAAAAATAACAGAAAATCACAGTTTGATTTTTAAAGAATGTATTTGCAAATCATGGTGGAAAATAAGTATTTTGGTCAATACCAAAATTTCTTCTCAATACATTGTTGGCAATAACAGAGGCCAAACGTTTTCTTTAACTCTTCACAAGCTTTTCACACAGTTGCTGGTATTTTGGCCCATTCCTCCTTGCAGATCTCTAGTGCAGTGATGTTTTGGGGCTGTCGTTGGGCAACACGGACTTTCAACTCCCTCCACGGATTTTCTATGGGGTTGAGACTTGGAGACTGGCTAGGCCACTCCAGGACCTTGAAATGCTTCTTACGAAGGCACTCCTTGGTTGCCCTGGCTATGTGTTTGGGATCATAGTCATGCTGAAAGACCCAGCCACGTCTCATCTTCAATGTCCTTGCTGATGGAAGGAGATTTTCACTCAAAATCTCTCGAAACATGTCCCCATTCATTCTTTCCTTTACACATATCAGTCGTCCTGATCCCTTTGCAGAACAACAGCCCCAAAGCATGATGTTTCCACCCCATGCTTCACAGTGGGTATGGTGTTCTTTGGATGCAATTCAGTATTATTTCTCCTCCAAACACGAGAACCTGTGTTTTTACCATATTTTGGTTTCATCTGACCATAACATTCTCCCAGTCCTCTTCTGGATCATCCAAATGCTATCTAGCGAACCGCAGACGGGCCTGGAGGTGTACTGGCTTCAGCAGGGGGACACGTCTGGCAGTGCAGGATTTGAGTCCCTAGCGGCACATTGTGTTACTGATTGTTGCCTTTGTTACTGTGGTCCCAGCTCTCTGTAGATAATTCACTAAGTCCCCCCTCACCGTTCTTATCATTTTGACGCCACAGGGTGAGATCTTGCATGAAGCCCCAGATCGTTGGAGATTATCAGTGTTCTTGTATGTCTTCCATTTTCAAATATTTGCTCCCACAGTTGATTTCTTTACACCAAGCGTTTTACCTATTGCAGATTCAGTCTTCCCAGCTTGGTGCAGGTCTAAAATTTTGTTTCTGGTGTCCTTCGACAGCTCTTTGGTCTTGGCCATGGTATAGTTTGGATGGTGAGAGACATGTGGTAGTGGACAGGTGTCTTTTATACCGATAATGAGTTAAAACAGATGCTATGAATACAGGTAACGAGTGGAGACCTTGTTAGAAATTAGACCTCTTTGACAGCCAGAAATCTTGCTTGTTTCTAGGTGACCAAATACTTATTTTCCACTCTAATTTGGAAATAAATTCTTTAAAAATCAAACAGTGATTTTCTGGGGGAGTTTCCACATTCTGTCTTTCATGGTTGAGGTTTACCCATGTTGACAATTACAGGCCTCTCTAATCTTTTCAAGTAGGAGAACTTGCATAATTGGTGGTTGACTAAATACTTATTTGCCCACACTGTAATTCACCAGCTACTAACAGAGTAACAAATAACTGGTGGTTATGTTTAATAATAACATGAGGCAGAATTTATACAACGGGGAGTTCGTGGATGGGAGTCACTAGACGGATGCGCTCGTAACGTAACATAAACTTTGAATTTAACTTAAATGAAGTTAGATTCCTATACACACTAAATTTAAACCTTCTTGTGCAATAACCAAGGCAAAGAGGTTCATGTATTCCACCATGGCTTTCGGGGCGATCTTCCTGCGAAAATGTCAGGAGAGAAAGCGACGCTTCAGACCCAGCATTCCATCTATTATTATGGGGAACGTAAGATCTCTTCCCAATAAGATGGAAGAGCTAACGGCGCTTACCAAACAACAACGACAATATCGGAATATCTGCATTATGTGCTTCACGGAGACCTGGCTGAATGAACTAATTCCGGACTCTCTCGTCTCCTAGGACGGTTTTCAGCTGGTGAGGGCGGACAGAGATGCTGAGGAGAGCGGTAGGAAGAAAGGGGGGGACTAGCTGTTTTTATTAATAGTAGATGGTGCAGCCCCGGGCACATTACTGTAGCGACTCTGCACTCGAGATATCGAGCTAGTAGCTGTTAGCATCAGGCCGTTTTACATCCCCCGGGAGTTCTCGCACGTTATCATAATAACTGCGCATATACGTCCCTCGGCCGATGCGACAGTCGCCCGCGAGCTGCTTCACGCCACTGTGTCCCGGCTGCAAACGTCACACTCCCAGTCTCTGCTTCTTATCTCTGGTGATTTTAACCATGCTCCCTTGGCTTCTACTCTCCCCACCTTCACTCAGTTTGTGAAGTGCCACACCAGGGAACAAAAAACTCTGGACCTGCTGTATGCCAACACAAAGGAGGCATACAGCTCAGTCCCCCTCCCCCCGCTGGGCCGCTCAGACCACAACCTGGTCCATCTGATCCCCACCTACATCCCTATGGTGAGGAAAATAAAACCTACCACGAGGATCATACAAAGATGGACCGAGGAGACCAGCATGGTACTGAGGGACTGTTTAGAGACCACTGACTGGGAGGTGCTGTGCAATTCACATGGTAATGACATTGACAGCTTGACCCACTGCATCACAGATTATATTAACTTATGTGTTGAGAACATTGTACCCTCCAAGAAGGTCGGTTGTTTCTCCAACAATAAGCCGTGGGTCACCAGGGATCTAAGGGCCCTCCTGAACGAGAAGAAGAGGGCTTTTAGGTCTGGGGAGAAAGAGAGCCTGAAAAAGGTCCAGAAGGAGCTGAAGAGAGAGATAAGGAAGGGTAAGACCATCTACAGGAGGAAGCTGGAGAACCAACTCCAGAGAGGCAACATCAAAGAGGTCTGGAGGAGCTCGAGGACTATTTCGGGCTATGGAGGCAACAGCGAGAGAGACCCGGAATCTGGCGGCAGGGAGTGGGCCAATGAACTTAATCAGTTCTTTAACAGATTCAGTCCTGCCCCCACTCCCCTTACCCCCCAGACCAGAAGGAACGCTCCCCCCTCGTTCTCCTCCTCCTCCTCTTCCTCCCCCTCTTCCACCGGTCTCTGCATTACTGTCGATCAGGTGATAAAACAGCTCAAGAAGATCGAGGCAAGGAAGGCTACCGGTCCAGACTACTGAGAGAGTGTGCAGATCAGCTTGGTATAGTGATTCTGCATATTTTCAACCTCAGCCTCAGTCTGCAGAGGGTCCCCACCTTGTGGAAAACTTCCTGTGTGGTCCCAGTTCCTAAGACTGCGTACCCCAGGGAGCCAAACCACTTCAGGCCGGTAGCATTAACCTCTCACCTGATCAAGACATTGGAGAGAATCATCCTCAATCACCTCAGCCCCCTGATGAATGCAGAGCTGGACCCTCTGCAGTTCGCCTATCGTCCAGGTATTGGTGTGGAAGATGCTACCACCTACCTGATGCACAGGTCTCTTTCACGCCTGGAGAACACGGGAAGCACGCTGAGAATAAGGTTTTTTGACCTCTCCAGTGCGTTCAACACCATTCATCTGGTCCTACTGAGAGGGAAACTGGAAGAGGCTGGAGTAAGGAACCACCTAGCCGCATGGATCATCGACTTCCTCACTGACAGACCACAATATGTGAGACTCCAGGACTGTATGTCTGATGTGGTAGCTTGCAGCACGGGGGCCCCACAAGCCACAGTGCTCTCCCCACTCCTCTTCTCCCTCTACACATCGGATTTCCAACATAATACAGACACCTGCCACCTCCAGAAGTTCTCTGACGACACCGCTATTATTGGACGAGTGACGGACGGGTACGACCTGGAGTACAGGGGAGTCATCACAGCCTTTGTTTACTGGTGTAGGCAAAACCACCTCTACATCAACACCAGTAAGACAAAGGAAATGGTCATCGATTTTCGGAGGAATCCTCAACAGACCACTCAGGTGAACATCCAGGGTACAGACATTGAAATCGTGGAGAATTTTAAGTACCTGGGTGTTCACCTCAACAACAAACTAGACTGGTCCACAAACATAGATGCCCTGTACAAAAGGGGCCAGAGCCGCCTCTACCTACTGAGGAGTCTACGGTCCTTTGGAGTGTGCAGGACACTGCTGAGGACTTTCTACGACACTGTGGTGGCATCTACAGTGTTTTATGCAGTGCTCTGTTGGGGATGCGGGAGCACGGAGAGGGACAGGAACAGGCTGAATAAGCTGGTCAGGAGGGCCAGCTGTTCTGGGCTGTCCTCTGGACTCTGTGGAGGAAGTGGGAGAGCGGAGAATGCTGACCAGGATGATGTCCATCATGGACAGCACCTCCCACCCCCTGCATGAGTCTGTGGAGTCCCTCCGAATCTCCTTTAGCAATAGACTGCGGCACCCTCATTGCAGGAAGGAGCGCTTCCGCAGATCCTTCCTCCCATCAGCTGTCAGGCTCTTTAACAAAAAAATGGCTGAGTGTTGAGACCTACCGTATGCATGCATGTATATTTGTGTATGTATGTATGTATATATGTGCTAAGCAACACGCTTATTTATTTATATATTTATTCATGTATTTATTTATTAACTTACTTTTACCTATCTATTTATGTCTAAAATGCCTTTCCTATTCCTGCATCCTCACCCTCTTGCTACTGTGGCAACAAAATTTCCCGAATACGGGACGAATAACGTTATCCAATCCAATCCATACGCATTGACGAGCCAGCTCAGTCACGCGTATACTACTCATGTTTTTTGATTATTTTGTGCTTAATATCGATTGTCATCATACGCCTTTTTCTTCGCACTACCTTTCATTGCACCGGTTGGTTTGGATCCATTGTGTTTCCCTTAATTCTGCCCTGACTAATGGGGGAAAAAGAAAAGCAAAAAAAAACAGAAAAGATAGAACGCTCTGCCAAGTGCTTGTAGAGATCTTTGCACGAGGGAGACAGTGCGGTGAAAACATAAAGCAGTCTCAAATGCTAGTATCTCAAAATGTGTCTCGTATCTCAAGGTAAATATTAGCTTGGAATTTTACTCGTATCTCAAATTCCTCGTATGTCGGGGCACTTGTATGTCTAGGTATTACTGTATATTGATTATCTATGTGTTTGTTTGTTGTTGCGTCCATAGACTCAGCAAGTGCTGCGCTCTCAACAACTTGGCGCTGAACGTCTCCAAAACAATGGCACTCATCCTGGACTTCAGACGGAACAAGCCCGCTCCACTCTGCTGACCTCACTTGAACTACTTATTTATTGATTATTTATTTGTCTGTTTGTTGTTGTTACAACTATGTGGTGAAAGCTTTAAATGTCATTATACTTGTATAATGACAATAAAAGCATTCAGTTCAATTCAATGTTGGACAGCAGGCTTGCCCACTTGGCCGAACTCTATGTGGAATACAGAAGATTAGATGTTTGAATGCTTTCACTTAAATTTACATGAGTACACATTACATCAATAAAGAACAATCAAACTCACTTTTGTTCCTGCTGCATTTTTAAAAAACGCATTTCATCAGGGCTGACAAACGTCAAAATCATATTTTCTAAGTGTGTAAGAAACAAAATTGAGAATTTGTGACCCTTTTTCCTTGTGGCATTTACCAGCAATGCTTACAAAAATAAAGCTCAATAGTGTGATCCTGCTTCACTTCGTGGTTTCAACTTTCGCGGCTTCACTACTTTGCAGATTACTTTCTGAGGTATGTAAAAAAAAAAAGTTCATAAAAATGACTAAATCTACGTTAAAATTCGCAACCGGAAGACAGATGAAAATTGGCGGTGAAAAATGGCAGAAGTCAGGGCACCGCTTCATCACTTAACAGCACAGAAGGAAGATATAAGAGAGGGAGAATAGAATATCATATCAAATGCCTAGATGCCTTACATGTTGCTATTTCCTCTTTTGTTGCGAGTGAATTTTGTATCACGCATATCACCTTCGGAAAAGTACTCTTTTTGAGTCGCCGTTGAAAATGCCTCCTAAATATTAAAGTTCCGTGATAGGCTAAAGGCGTAGCACGCCATTGCGGCATTAATGGAATTCTTTTGTACATAATTCAGCTGGTAGGAATTGTGTTAATGTTAATGAGGTCCACCGTGCGGGTAAAAGTGACAAACGGGAAGTGAACGCACTTGCCCTCTGGAGATCCACGCGTGTAGTGGCGATCTGTATGCTGGTAATAAGTAAAAATAAATTATTGTGAGGTGAAGAGGTGCGAGATGTAGCGGCTGGTCTCTCTGCCCAGATTGCCGTGCTGCACGTTGCAGCGACCGTTCTTCTCCATGAAGGGCTGCCGCTTTCGGTTGACCACCGCCACGGACGTGCCTTCGTCCGCCGCCCGAAGCTCGCATCTTCCGAGGTGCTGAACTGTAAATTCTCGTATGGACTAAGACACCCCGAGTCTGAGGAATAACCTGTTTTTTTATTACTTAAATCAAGCGGAGTATTTTCACTGTGAGTACAGTACTTTAAGTATTTACTTTTTATTTATAGATTATATTTAGATATTAATAAATTATAGTTTTTTTCATATGCCTGTAACAGTGATATTTAATTAATATACTTGATAGTTGTACTTGTGTATGTGTATTTTTGTATAGGCACGAAAACATGTAGTATGGTATGTACCAAATTTATTTTAGTATAATGTGCAACATTTTGTACTAAATAACTGAAGCAAAGTTCAGGTGCGTGTTATACACGAACACCGGTGAAAAACTGCCCTACGCCAGTGAAAAAGTCCCCTCGGCAGCTGTTGTAATGGGAGACGTAAAACCTGTCTTTTTCCGCCAGATGGGGCGCGAGATCTCATTCTTTTAGCCAGTTTTCACACTTGGAAAAAATAACAAGAAGAATGGAATCAATTGTTTGGTGAATCTGATGATGATGAATGAGACTTTGAAAATTTGTAATATTATGATGATGAATTAGACTTTAGTCTAGACCCTAGTGAGGATAAAATGGTTCAGAAAATGAGATGAGATTAGTCTACACCTTGAAACAACTGATGAATGTACACGTGCCATTGAAAAGGAAGTGAGCACGCTTGTTAACTTTCAAAATAATTGACATTTTTATGTGCAAAATGCAAAACTTATTTAGAACTTGTTGCTTTTTGAAATTTTCATGTTAAGTTAAAATGGAGAGCCCAAAATGAAAACTTTCAACGTTTTGAAATTCAAGTTGACAAAAAAAACTGCTTGATTTTTTTGTCATTGTTTTAATACAAAATGCGTATTTAGTAGTTTGGTAAAAACTGGCAAAGTAAACTACGGAAGATTCATCGTATTTGGCAGTTCTGGTTTCGTGCTGGCAGTACCAATTGTTGCGCCCGTTGAGCCGAAGTGCATTGTGTATGGGCAAAATACAGACAACCACAACTGAGACATTCCCCTTTAAGTCGGTGAGCACCATAGGCGTGAAAATCATTCAAAATTTGAATAAGGAACACCAATTAAAAACTTGGGTTAGTCAATGTATTCAATGCACAATCAAGTACTATTTAGATCACGGTTGCTCATTACATCAACCACGCTCTACCAGCCGATTGCCAAAGTATTACAGTCATACCTCTACTTACAAATTAATTGGTTCCAGAACGTTTTTTCGTAACTTGAACATTTTGTAAGTAGAGCAGTACTACCAACTAAGAGCTTTAAAATTGGTCAAAATGTCCCAATTTTATAAGGAAGATGTGAGAAACACAAAACTGAGAGAAAATGATCAAAAAATTATTTATTAATGTCACAAAATGAATAACAAGTACAGTAATACCTTGACATCCAAGTGCCCTGACATACGAGCAATTTTAGATACGAGTAAAATTTCGAGAAAATATTTACCTTGAGATACGAGACAAATTTTGATTTACGTGCATACAGCCTACGCTTATGAGAACATCTTGTCGCAACTTCCTCGTGTAAATGTCTCTACGAGCACAGGGCAGACAGAGCGTTGCATTTTTTCAGTATTTTTTCCCCTGTTAGTCAGTGCAGAATGGCGGAGTTTGCTCGCCAATACGAGAGGAGTACAACTTCCCGGGAAAGTTGGCAAGTGGTCGTGCGTTATCCTATTGTGACGACATTTGTGTGCATCATTTTCGGAATATATGAAACTTATTTTTGAGTGTGTCTGTATCGTAATCCAAGTTCATTTAAATTTGTTTATGTTATGTTACGAGCACTTTGTCGCGCAAAAAGTCTCTCTCTCCGCTCTCTCTCTCCTCCATGAAATCGATCTAATTTTAGTACTATTAAACATCATAACCACTAGTTATTTGTTACTCTGTTAGTAGATGATGAATTACAACCAATAAAAATGTTTTTCCATTGTATTATCGTACTTTTTGGTGTTTTTTTCAGAGGGTGGGAACGAATTAATTTGTATTTAGTTCATTTCCATGGGAAACGTTGATTTGAGATAAGAGTAAATCGACATACGAGCTCAGTCCCGGAACGCATTAAACTCGTATCTCAAGGTACCACTGTACATATACAAAATCTACCCATGTTAAAATGCATGGGAACAAGAGAAAGCCACCAAGATGCAATACAGAGATAGCACACGAACATGAACACACATCTACTAATAGCACACGAACACATGAACGCACATTTAATAAACACAGCATTTAGAATTCAAACAATAATTAACAAGCATTAACGTTTTGATTTCTTTGAAATGTAATTTTATAAGTCAGTACTGGTTCTTACCTGCTTCTGCAGTGCTAGTTGACAAACATTTTCAAAATGAACTATGCAAAGACGTTTGCCTTTGACAACTTTTAATGTTTCTAAAACGCACAAGACAAATGTCGTCAAAGTGGGCACAACTCGTGAACATTTTCAGGATGTTATTTCCCACAAAGTTGAAAAGTTCGTTTCTCCCGTTTTTCCTCATTTGTGCTGTTGCAATGGTGACTGCTTCCCTCTCAGCCGCCTTCTCGTTGAATTCCTCGTGTATTCCCGAGCATTGCATTTGCTCATGCACCGTTGAGAGTTAGTTCAGGATGTTTTCCCACTGAGTTGGAAAGTTCGTTTCTCCTCCGTTTTTTTCTGAGTTGTGCTGTTGCAAAGGTGGCTGCTTCCTCCTCTGCCGCCTTCTCGTTGATTTCCCCGTGTATTGCCGAGCTTTGCATTTACTCATGCTCTGTTTTGGTGCACATCGACCAATTGACTTGTCAACGTCCTTATTACTGACCACACGCCCCCATCGCCTGCCCCCGTGACACAATTTCGCCCACAGCAGGCTGCGGTTCAGGTCGATGCACTCGGTCACAGCTCCCCCAAGCATAAATAAGTTTAAGCAGACAATGGGTTGATCAAAAATGCAAGGTTGTAGTGAGACAGCCAATGAGAGACCAGTACAGACACTCCTCAACTTACGAACGCAATTGGTTCCGAGCGATTGTTCATACGTTGAATTTGTTTGTAAGTTGATTTAGTGCTATATTTTGTATTATAATTTATGTTTAAGGCCTATATAAGTATATTGAAGGTTTATATAAGTGCATTTGTATGTTTAAGGCTTGTATAAGTAACACGCATTGGTTTGTACTGAAAAAAAAAAACATTTAATAAAATGGAGAGAATATGTACAGTACTGTAGAGAGAGAGAGATAGATTTATGTATTAGAAACTGCCCAAAAGACGCGACCTAATGACGATTGCACAGTTTTCTTCTTTTTTTCATCATAAATGATGCAGTAGCACTGTATGGCATCATTCAATTGATTTGCAAACTTTGTGCAACGTTCAATATTTGGGTCCTGCTGCTCGATCTTTCTGTTTATAAATGGTACTGAATGTGCAACGCTCACCACTCACGCGCATCAAGCTTCGTTATTATTGCCACTCGTTTCAAATGAAATGGCTTGCCTCTTCCTTGCAACTCCCTCAATAGAAGCCTTTAGCTTTTTACCAACCATATTCAATATTGGATGCATGAGATATTTAATGATACAAATGAAAAAGGTTCTTTGCACACTGGAGATACATTCACGCACTTCCGCATTGCAACGAAGAAGGTAGATGCTGGGTGAGCTGAGCTCTCACAGCGCCAGGCGTCGGTATTAGCGGCGGAAAGAAGTACTACTCCGAAAAAGACGCGAAATACAAAATTGGACTTGCGAACATTTTTGGACTTAAACGCAATTTGCAGACATGTTCGTATGTACCGTTGTTCGTAAGTTGAATGTTCGTAAGTAGGGGAGCGTCTGTATATGGTCTGGGGAGCTTCTAAAGTGAGAAGCAATGCATCCGCAACAATATTTTCAAAATAAAATAACGGATAAGGAATGAATGTACTTTTTGGGGATTTTCGTAAGTGTTGGGTTCATTCTGGGATGTTACTATATGTTCATTTGGAATTAATGGAATAAAGCTGAAAGGAAGTTTTATTAAGGGGATCATGTGCAAATTTATAATATAGGGGGGAATGTTGGGGTAATCATTATTATAAATGTGTTTGCAATGAATATAAAGCCTTATAATATACATGCTTACTATATTAATCAATATATTTGCTTATTAGGAATAGTAATGCTCATCCTAAATGTGTAACTATATTAAACAATATATATATGTGTTGATCGCTTTCAACGAAGACAAACGCTTACGCCAAGGTCGCTCTCCAGGACAGCTGGGTCCAGCGAGAGATACGAGTTCGCAAAGACATAAAACAATACACTAAGTTCTTGCTCCGAGGACTGAGTACTGGAAGATACACCTCAACCCTTTCCCCCAGATGCAAGTTCGCAATGAAGATCTGTGAAGGACGCTTAAATTGTTGTTGGGTCAGCGGATGGCTATCAAGCATATTGTTTTAATTTGTGACGCTAGTTTGACGCTAGGTTTACTTGATTATAGAATTGTTTTGTTTCTTGCTTACGCAATTGGATCGAGTCGATAACCTTGTAATTGTTTTGGTTTGAGGCCTTAAATGGGCAGGACATAATGCCACTCGTTAGAATAATCTTGGTCGGCCGAGCGGTCCGGATGTATTCTCTTCTTGCAAGAATTAAATGGTGAGATGTGACTACAGATGCCTTTTTTATTGAAAGCTGAATTGGAAAAACCTAAGGATAAACTTACAATTGGATGAACCTAACAGTAAATTAGATATTTTTCTCATCTCGGGACACTCATTTGCATATAAAAAGCTTTCGTAAATTGGAAATTTCGCACCTAGAGGCATTCGTAAGTAGAGGTACGACTGTATTGATAGATCGCCTATAAGTAAACTTTGATCCAGGCCATTTTGTTTGGGCCTGAACATCAAAATTTTCCCAGCACAATACACTTTTTTAACACAAATATCTGACTCTTAACAATCATCAGGCTCTTATTAGAATCGTAAGTGTGGTGCCGACAGCCTCGATTAACATAAACAACCTGTCACAGCTGCTCCTTAAGCGATCTTTAATCTTGGACACATCAAGACACTTGCAGCAGCTATGTTTCAAAGCAGCAGCCTTTGTTGGTAATGACACACATCTCAACAGTTGTAAGAATCCGCAATACTTCCATCCTTCACCACTTCGGGGCTTCAGTATATCTCGTGTTTTTATATTAAGTATAAAAAAGTTGATGAAAATGTCAAACTTTACTTTGAAACTCGCAAGCAGAAAACAATTTCCTGTCTTCCGCTTGCCACCAAGAAAGAAAAATGGTGGGCAAATGGAAAAATGGAGCTTTCTGAGCGGCCGGGAACCTATGTGAGACTGGATTTTTTTTTTCAGAAATGCGAGCACCGGGAAACCATGAGTACGCCGTAGCGCTTATTTGAAAATAGAGCTTGCTGTGTGGAGGGACGGCAGGGAGCCTCGGTGAAGGTGGATTTTTTAAAGAAATGCAAGCCCCAGGTGACCTTGGGGGCCATCACTCTAAACCAAAAATAGAGCTCACTCAAAGGACTCAAGGGGTCGTGGAGAAATGTTTCAAAGAGTACGTTCCGGACGATGTTACGGCGGACGCCGTCGCCCGTGTCCGATAATACAGCCCTGACTGGACGCCACGGAGGAGCATAATGAAAGTTACGTTTCTATTTAAGTTCGGGCAGCGGGTGGACGCCGTTGCTTTTATTTGAAAATAGAGCTCTCTGGACGGGTAATTGATGGCTGCACCGGATCGCCGCCGAACTGACTGCTTGAGTCGTCACGCCTGCGCCGCGCTTGGCTCGCTGTGGCCCGGCTTTTCACCCTAAGTCCCCGCTCTGCAACGGGGAGGAGCCGGTGGCTCAGGTAATGATTCTTCCGCAGAACGCTTAGGAGCCATTTGAAACGAGGATTTAAAATCCAAACAAAGCTAGAAAAGGCACAGACAGCGTAGTCGTTATCCAAGCTGTAATGTGCGCAATGCTTAGTATAATCCGATGAAAACAGGAAAGGCAAGATGGCATCCTACTCGGATTTTTCTAATGTTCTCCGCGTCCTTCTGCAGTGAAATTCTTCTTCTTTGGCACTGAGTGCCACCCAATTCAGTGGCAAAGAAGAAGCAACCACTGACTTCTGCCATTTTTCATCTCCCATCTTTCGGTTGCGATTTGAGCGTGAATTTCGACATTTTTATGAACTTTTTAAAAAATACTTAACATTAAATCTGCGATGTACTGAAGTTGCGAATGTTGAAGCCGTGAAGTGGTGAAGGATCACAGTACTGTATATAAAAGTAGTTATTAGTGTCAGGAGAGGGGTGTGGATTTTCTTGGTATTCCATTAAGTTTCTTGTGAATTTGTCTCCCACTCACCTGAAAGTACTGTACAGCAGACGATTCCTCTGTTCTGTCACTAAAAACTGACCGCTCACAAAGATGACCTCGACAGTTCTTCAAGACGTTATAAAAGGACTGAAAGTCTGAAGTTGAACAAGATCAAAGAACAAAAACGTATAAAAATGTTCTGCATTAATAATAAAATTTAACTTCTGAATAAGTTATCTCAAGGCACTTCAGTATGGAGAAAGTTTAAGACCATACAATTCATAATAATATAGCCAGGTAAAAATTATGTAGGTACCAAATGAAACACCCCACCAATTCTAATTCAAACAAGCTGGGTTGAAGGACTGAGGAGGCAGAGAAACACGATTAAATTTGAGGACAGATAAACTCATTCGCTCCCATACAGAGTGTTACCTCTACTTACAAATGCTTCGACATACGACAATTCAGGTTATGAGAAGCTTTGATGTGAAACCTTTTGTTGCAAGAAAAAACGTCCAAGTTTGCCAAACATCAAAAGAAATCAATCATCAAAAAAAATAGATATCTCGATCACATATTTTTGCATGTGACTCCGAGTCGCCTGATTTTGAGAATCTGCCATTACAGAGTCCTAGTCTAATATCCAGGAAATGGATAAAGTAGGGCAAAAAATACTATATCCAAATGTCTTTTGTCCACCCAATTTGAATAGAGCCATCGCAACCTTATCCAATAAATGGGTGATTTTAACAAAGCAGAAAGACAAATAAAAAAAATCCCTTTTTTTCTGTTGTGCAGCAACAAAATAAAGTAGTACAAATTTTTGTATCTTGCATAAAAAAACTTGAGCAAATAAACCTGTTGACCCAATGCGAAAAATTGAGCTAGTTTAGTTGTGAATTGTTGGACATTTACTTTTCACTGCAAGGATTTTTTTAATGCAGTAATACCTTGACATACAAGTACCCCAACATACGAGCAATTTGAGATACGAGTATAATTCTGAGCAAATATTTACCTTGAGATATGAAACAAAGGGTTATGATTTCAGCCGACTGTCTTTCTCGCCGCATCTCCCTCGTGCAAAGATCTCTACGAGCACTGGGCGGAGCATTGCATTTTTTCCGTGTTTTTTGAGTTAGTCAGTGCAGAATTAAGGGAAACCCAATGGGTCCAAAGCAAGCCGGTGCAATGAAGGGTAGTGCAAAGAAAAGGCGTATGATGACAATCGATATTAAGCACAGAATAATCGAAAAACATTAGTGTACACGTTACTGTTAGATGGTGAATTACAACCAATAAAAATATGTTTTCCATTGTTTGCTTATAGAGCAAACAGGTCCACTGAGGACGCCATTGCCGTAGCTCTACACACAGCACTGAGCCACCTGGAGAGCCATGGGAACTATGTGAGGATGCTTTTCATTGACTATAGCTCAGCCTTCAACACTATAATACCGGACATTCTGGCTGACAAACTCTCCCACCTTGGACTATCTTCTTCCATCTGCTGCTGGATTAAGAACTTTTTAAACCAACCATCCACAAACTGTTAGACTTGAGCCCCACCTCTCTTCATCCATTACACTGAGCAATGGCTCCCCTCAAGGTTCTGTACCGAGTACTCTTCAATACTCCCTGTACACATACGACTGTACACCGACCTACCACTCTAACTCCATCATAAAATTTGGCGATGACACCACTGTGGTCGGACTCATCGCAGGGGGATGAGTCTGTCTACAGAGATAAGGTCAACAAACTGTCGTTGTGGTGTTTGGTGAACAATCTCACACTAAACACCACGAAAACTAAAGAAATAATCCTGGACTTTCGCAAACCCAACCCAGATCTGGCCTGGCTCCTCATAAATGGAGTATGCGTAGACAGGGTCCAGTCCTTCACCAAACTGGTGAGGGTCAACTGAGGGAGGGATTGTATCCCTGATGTGGCGGGCGACCAGGGATACAATCCCTCCCTCAGTTGAGTTTTGACGGATGTGCTCGTAACATAACAAACTTTAAATATAACTTAAATGACCTTAGATTCCTATACATACACTTTTAAAAAAGTTGTAATCTTACGTTACACTTAATATAAACCTTGTGCAATAACCAAGGCAAAGAGGTTAATGGATTCCACCGCGGCTTTCAGGGTGAACTTCCTGCTTCTCCATTCGTATTGGCGAGCCAGCTCAGTCACACGTACATTACTGATGTTTTCCGATTGTTTCGGGCTTTATATCGATCGTCTTCATACGCCTTTTCTTCGCACTACCCTTCATTGCACCGGCTTGCTTTGGACCCATTGTGTTTCCCTTAATTCTGCACTGACAAAGGCAAAAAAACATGGAAAAAAATGCAATGCTTCGGCGAGTGCTCGTAGATATCTTTGCACAAGGGAGATGCGGCGAGAAAGACAGTCGGCTGAAATCATTACCAGCCTCTTGCGTCTCGGCCACCTGGCTGTCTCGTATGCTCGTATCTCCAAATGTGTCTCGTATCTCAAGTCAAATATTTGCTCGGAATTTTACTCGTATCTCAAACTCCTCGTGTGTTGGGGCACTCGTATGTCAAGGTATTACTGTATTGAGTTCCAGGTATGTGCGGACAGAGAAGATGCTTTGGCTGAAAGCACTCTTTTTGAAAGGAACTAAACAGCCACCTCTCGAGCAAGCCCTTGTTGATGTGCTGGAATTTTTTGTACAAAATCTTGCAATTTTGGAGGGGCTTGGTATTGGAAAATGGTGTCGACTAAGGTGGCATCTGCATATTTAACAGTATTCCTCCAGTTCAGGCGTTTTTTTTATTTGTTTTTTTTTAAATCTGACAGTGGTGGTGCTTTTTGGCTTTCTGTCCAATACTTTCAAAGCTTGCTTATAAATTGTTTCAATTGGTTTTAGTGTTGCTTTGCAGGCCGATGACCACCTTGTTAGGCAGTAAGTCGTGTGATATGATCATTGTGTCAAAATATAATTTTGCTGACTCAGTTGTTTGTAATGAACCACAAATTGAATTGAATTTTATTTAGCGTGTTTTTTTATCTGTCATTTGAAGGCTAGTTGAGGGTCAAGAGTGATTCCTAGGTATTTAAATTCTTGGACTACATTGATTGTTTTTCCTTGGACAAAAACGTTGTGGTCGCTGATATTTGTCGCTCTTTTTGAGAAGTACATACAGAAAGTCTGAGATATGTTTAAGTGCCGTTGAGATTTTTCAAGCCAGTTATTGATTCTCGTCATTGTATCTGTGAGTTCCTGTTCTGCATGTTTTTTGTCTTTCGCCTGGACATATAGGACGGCATCAACGGCATACATTTGGCAGGTGAAAGTTGAAGGACAGCAGCTTGGCAGATCATTTATGTAAAGAATAAAGAGGAGGCCTAGCGGGGGCCTAGCACTGACCCCTGCGGTACTCCAAGACTGTTATTCCGCAAAGTAGATTTTGTGTTTTGTATCCTGACGCACTGTGATCTTACAGAAGTATGATTCAATCCAATTTAGCATGCTTGATGAGAAATTAAAATTAGATAGTTTAGACAGCGGTATCTGGTGGTTTATGGTGTCAAATGCCTACTTGAGATCAATGAAGACCGCACCAATGACCCCACTTTTATCTAGTTTTGATTTTATGTTTTCCAGAAAGAAGCAAACCACCGAATTGCAGTCTGTTAAGGGTGTATGGACTGCTGTTAACGTGATCCACAATTTGCTGTGCTACTATCTTTTTTGAGACTTTTGAAACGGCTAGAAGGATGCTTATATCTGTAGTTGTTGGTTAATGCAGAGTTCTCGATTTGAGGGCCGGTGTGATAACTGAGCACTTCCAGGGTTCAGGGAAGAGACTCTCATTAATGGATTTGTTTACAATAGTGGTTAATGGAGCGATGAGAGATTCTTTGTGGTATTTCAGAAATGTTACATCCATGTTAAATGCATCTTTTGCTTTGGAGCTTTTGAGGCTCGATATCCCTTTCTTAACTTGTGACTATGAAACTATGTTAAGATTAAGATTGGGTTCATTAGTGTTTAGTGGTTGTGGTGGGTGATATTCTATTTGAGGGATGTGAGGTGTCAGTTCTTTGAGGGAGTCTACAAAATAATCATTTAAAGTTGTGGGTATGTCATTTGGGTCACAGATTGTTTTGTTTGTGCTTTGGAGTATTTCCTGCCAGTTTTTTTCACATTTTTTCAGATCTCTTTTGTGTTCCCTTTCGCGGTGTTATGTTTATAAAGAAATTGGATTTTGCAGTTCAAATTTATTTTATTACTTTGTTTCTTGGAGAAGTAAATGTCTGTCTGTCATTAATCCTTTTTGTTTTAAGTGATGTTTTGAGAGCATGGTCTCGGTTTTTCATTAATGCCTGTATGTCTTCATTTAACCATGGGAGGTGATTCTTTTTTTTAATTTTTGTTATGAATTTAGACACTGTCTTGGATAATGGTCATGAAAGTGTTGCAGCTGTCATTAGTATGGTTGTGGTAGAGATAATCGTCCCAATTGATTTTGTTTAACGCCTGTGTCAGATTTGGGATCTCCATTTTTGGTACTCTCATCTGCTCTGATATGTTTTTTTGAGTACATGCATATCTATTTTTAGGAAGCTTTCTTGAGAATAGCATTGTTGTCCGATAGACCTGTAATCATATTGAATGTCTTTTGGATCCTCTTATTGGAAAAGAGCAGATTTATGCATGTTTTAAAAAAAATACCCCCCAAAAAATGGATGCACTTTTTTTGTTTCACACAAAACTTTAAATGTTGAATGTGTGAATAAAGTTAGTCTTTATTGTTGTTCTTTAATTTAATTTTAATAAACATACAATCTATGCAGAGGTGTACTTAGAATTTTAAAGAAAATATAATTTTTCGGTTGGGAGCGGGGCGCAAAATGTTTAATTCTTCCTTTCGGCGCAAAAGAAAATAATTTTTGTGAAGCACTGGGTTAGCTAATGACAGCATCCAGGAAAAGGAAACAGTTGAACTAAAGCTAACCACATAGCGCTGACATTTCTCTATGCTGAAGTCTTGATGAAACTGTTCTTAATATTTAAATTCTAATAGCATAGCAGTTTTTCTAACAATGTTCCCACTATTTTAACTTTAAAACGCTAAGGCTTTGACACAGAGCAAACAAACTCAAACCGCTGAATAACATTCATCCGAGGGCCAACATATATGCACCGTTGCAACAACGGTTTAGTTAATAAAATGCTCTGTGTCCTCATTTTACGTCCTTAATCTACGTCATCCGGTATCCAGGGTCCAGGGTACTGAATTTGATATATGTCAAATAAACAAAAAAGTGCAAAAAACTGCTTCAATTCCATTTCACTTCGTAAAATTTTGCTGTATTACTGCAGTGATGTCCTTAGTTTCATTACTGTGGCAATCAGCGTTTCAGTTGTTTTTGTCCAAGAAATTCAATCGTCTTATTGGAAAATGGTTGATACTGGTTGTGTAGGAAAGTGGAACAAGACGAACACTGCATTATAAGCCATTTTTCCCTTCCTACTGAGGAATGAACTTAGACACCTACAATGAAGTAGCAGCCGATAAGTAGTCTATTCTGTTTTTTTATTCATTCATTCGTTTCTGTATCGCTTATCGTCACAATGTTCGCGGGAGGTGCTCAAGCCTATCCCAACTAAGTGTGGGCACCTGGTGGGGAACACCCCTAATTGGTGGCCAGCCAATTGCAGGGCACAATGAGACGGACAACCATTCATGCTAACACTCATTCTTAAGGGCAATTGAGTGTGTTCAACTAGCAACACTGCATGTTTTTGGGATGTGTGAGGAAACCAGAGTAGCCGGAGAAAACCCTCACAAGCGGGGAGAACATGCTACTTGTGTAGCTGGTTCTCTGTCATCGGATTGGGTAGGATTGGAGCTGGCATAAAATTGCGGCACACATGTCCAAGATTAATGGTCCACTTAACAAGCAGGTGTCACTGCTTGTGTATATGAAGCAAGGCAGCCTTTAGAAGTTATTGGCAGAGAGAGAGCCTGAAACGCTCATAAAAAAGCAGATATGTCGAGTGAACAATGACCTATAAAAAAAATATTGCACGTCTTGCAATGGGGGTGTTGCGCTTGCGCACATTGCGATGTCAAAGTTCAAAAGGGACATCGCTCAGGCCTGTTATTAGCTACTCAAATCATTGTTGTAACGTATGTTATATTTTGATAATTTTCCATATTTTTGCCTTTTAAAACCGTTTCTTGACTGTCTCAAAAAAGGCTTTTTTAGATTATCTGTTAAATCTCTTTAAATATAGAGGTCATAACATTTTTGTCATCATCAAAAATCCATACCATAGCAGAGCTGCCACCCATTTCAGGAGTAGTCTTGTCCCATTACCGGAGTTTTTCCGGAGTGAATGCAATTCACGCAAAAGCGATATAAAATGTAAAAAATAAAAATAACGCGGGACAACTTAAATCAAACTATTATTATCATGTTTTTACATTAATTGAATTGTAATTTTGCAAACTATTGAAAAAGTACAGCATAATGTAAATACGTTTATCTTTATGTTTGGGTCCTTCTACGTGTGTTTTACAGTCAGTAATTCCATCATGTATCACGTTGAAGTCACACGTGCATGTTGTTGTGCAATGTGCAAATAACAGTCCTTTTGGAGACGGCTTCAACATGTGATATTTCGTCATATATATATATATATATATATATATATATATATATATATATATATATATATATATAGAGAGAGAGAGAGAGAGAGAGAGAGAGAGAGAGAGAGAGAAAGAGTTTAGTTAGCCTTAATTATACTTACTTCCCTTATGAAAAAAACTAAAATGTTAAAGCGATAGAGGCGAGCTATGCAATCGATTCCGAATCGATTGCCACGCTGAAGTTGAACAAGACGAATTATTTGTCAGAACTTATAACTCGGATGATTCACAATGCACTCGAGTTACTGAATTCATCCGGTTCAGTGCAGTTGAATCAATTGCGGAATTAAGATGCGGAAGCAGTAGCGATGGTGTGAATTATGAGGCATATTAATTGGAAATTTGGTAAATTTCCAAAATGGAAGCTTCAATAAAAATTTAAGTGACAATTTTTTTCCCGGAGTTTAGGGAGGAGTCAGGAGTCCCGGAGTTTGCATTACTTGTCCGGGGTAAACTCCGGAAATTCCAGAGAAGTTGGCAGCTCTGCCATAGAAAGAAAATGTAACATTATTTTGTAATTGAAATTAGTAGTCTGGAATTTTAGAGTACCTGCAGGTGAAGAGAACTGAATTAGAACGCTGTTGCAGCCTAGTGTGATAATGAATGACTGCTTCCCCACTCTGCTGCATTCTGTTTCCCGCGAAACCGAACACTTGAAGACACTCGCATCGTCTCCTAAAATCAAAAGAAACAAAAGATTTCATGAGAAACTTTTTTTCATCTTCAGAAGAATAAAATTAAATGTTTGGATGAGACAATTTCCCCCATCAATAGGCATTGCATGTATGCATGGCTGGCTTGCAAATCTGAAAAGGTCACACCAATGCAGAGAGTATATAAGGTGAAAAGTCTATATTTAGGTTCTAAGACAACATATACTGTGATCCTTCTTCACTTCACGGGTTAATTTTCGCGGCTTCACTACATCCTGGAATTTTTTCTGGAGAGAAAAAAAGTTCATAAAAATGGGAAAATCCACACTGGTAGTACCGTAATTTCTGCATTATAAGGCACACCTTCAATGAATGACTTTTTTTTTAATCCATTTATAAGGCGCACCGCATTATACGGGTATACAGTAAAGGCTGGGGTTACGATATGCATCTACTAGATGGTGCTGCGCTAAAGAGAATGTCAACAAAACAGTCAGATAGGTCAGTCAAACTTTATTAACAGATTACAAATCAGCTTTCTGAAAACTCCATTCACTCCTAAAACAAATAAACAACTGTTTTATTGTTTTCTACGAGGTTAAGTATTAGTATTTTTGTGACACGTTTTATCTTTTAATAACAGCAAGGTATAACATGTAAGTACAACATTTATATCACATACTTGAGGGGAACTTTTCTTTCAAGCAGTAAACACGTAAAAAACATTCTGATGCCGTTACAGTAAATTAAACGTTAGTACAATCACAGTAACACTTGTAATCAATGTTCCCTCTAAGCTGCGCACGTGCGCAATTTCGCACTACTCTCGTCTTCTCCGCGCACGGAAAATCATATGGAGCACACACAAAAAATCCAAACTTTTTCCCCCATGATGGCCCCGTTCACGCGGCAGCTAGTGGCAGTAGCTCTGCCCACTCTTATGTTTTTCGTGTTTTACAGCCCTTCTATCTTTTTTTTAAATTGTAATATTTCTTAATACATTCCTTTTTACTTTACTGTTCAACTAGAAGAACAAGTGGTGAAATCGGGTGAGAACTGTCTAAATCTGCTGTGTGTGTGGTTGTGTGCGTGCGTGTGTGTCTAGTATGTGTGATCGTTTGTCTTCAATCTACACAATGGACTATAAATGGAAATTAGCCCTCGGCTACAATCTTACATGTATGTTCATTAACATGAATACAAATATGTTCATTAATATGTGCTATCCCTTATTAAATAAGTCAAAGCAAAATCATGGAAAAATATTGCATATAAATGAAAACTTGACTATCTCAAGTGACACGTTCAGCAGAAAAGTCATTTGAACGAGAATGAGAAGTGAGGAACGAGAATGAGAAGTGAGAAAGAGAGATGTGTAAAATAAGGTAAAATTTAAGTCGGACTTGTGCATATTCTAATGGCATTTATGAAGATGTTTTATTCATAGATATTTTTTCATTCATTTTCTGAACCGCATTATCCACTTTATCACTCGCGGGGGGTGCTGGAGCCTATCCGTGCTGACTTTGGGCCAGAGGCGGGGGACACCCTGTATCGGTGGCCAGCCGATCGCAGGGCACAAGGAGACGGACAGCCATGCACACTCAGACCCATACCTAGGGGCAATTTTAGAGTGTCCAATCAGCCTACAATGCATCTTTTTGGGATGTGGGAGGAAAAACGGAGTACTCAGAGAAAACCCACGCAGGCCCAGGGAGAATATGCAAATTCAACAAAGGTGGACCGACCTGGATTTGAACCCAGGACCCCAGAGCGGTGAGGCCGACGCGCGAACCACTAATCCGCCGGGCCGCCCATTCATAGATATTAATCATTACATTTTATTATTACTAAATCATTTATGTGTAGTAGACATGCACCTGCTTATGGCAGGTGTGATACTGGTGTGTGCCCATAGTGAGCAATGATGATGTTGCTCACACTGGTACTCAGTATGCTCAGGGAGGTTGTCTTTCTGCCCAGACAAACAAAAAATTTGAGGGAACATTGCTTGTAATAGTGCAAAGCAATAACAATAACATTAATAACTCAATGCTGTTCACGCGGGTGAACCGTGTGTGCTCTCACATACACAATGAGGCACAATAACATTCAGCTGTTGAAGTCCATATTCACAATATGACCAACCTTATTCAACTGTAAACACAAAAGAAACACGTAAAGCTCACTTTATCAGTTATTTTCTCATCTATGAATCCCTTGAATTTTCGTCTTCAGTGTCTGAATTGAACAGCTGGGCGAATGAGGCATCCAACCCGCCAGTCTCTGTCTCATCAAAGTCGTCATTAATCAAGTCCGTGTCGCTATGGTTGTCTGGCAGCGAAGTGACAATTCATGCCTTCCTGAAAGCTCGAACCACAGTTGTAACTGATATATCAGTCCAGGCATTTACAATCCACTGGCAGATAGTGGCGTATGTTGTCCAGCGCAGTCTTCTACGAGGGAAATGGACTGGGCGGCTGCTTGCCGTAGTTGCGAGACCTGTTGCGGCTCAATATTGATCCATATACAGTCATACCTTGAGATACGAGCTTAGAGCTTTCCGGGACTGAGCTCGTATGTCGATTTACTGGTATCTCAAATCAACGTTTCCCATGGAAATGAAGTAAATACAAGTTAATTTGTTCCCACCCTCTGAAAAAACACACCCAAAAACTGGATATTACAATGAAAAAACATTTTTATTGGTTGTAATTCACCATCTACTAACCGAGTAACAAATAACTGGTGGTTATGATCTTCTGGGCAGTGTTAATCACTTTCTGCATGGCCTTTTTGTCTGCTGTCGTGCTTCCAGCGTATCACACTGTGATGCAGTATGCCAGGATGCTCTCCACAGTGGCTCTATAGAAGGTTACCAGAAGCTTAGTGTTCAAGTTGTTCCTCATGAGTACCCTGAGGAAATTGAGTCGTTTCTAGGCCTTCTCCACTACTGCCGTGGTGTTTGTAGACCAGGAGAACTTATCCGTGACGTGGACCCCCAGGAATTTAAAGGACTGGACCCTGTCTGCACATACTCCATTTATGAGCAGTGGGGCCAGATCTGTACTGTTTGCGAAAGTCCAGGATTATTTCTTTAGTTTTCGTGGTGTTCAGTGTGAGATTGTTCACCGAGCACCACGAAGACAGTTTGTTGACCTCATCTCTGTAGGCTGACTCATCCCCTCCTGAGATGAGTCCGACCACAGTGGTGTCACTGGCAAATTTGATGATGGGGTTAGATTGGTGGGTTGGTGTACAGTCGTATGTGTACAGGGAGTACAGAAGAGGACTCAGTACATAGCCTTGAGGGGAGCCAGTGCTCAGTGTAATGGAGGAAGAGAGGTGGGGACCAAGTCTAACAGTTTCTGGTCGGTTGGTTAAGAAGTTCTTTATCCAGCAGCAGATGGAAGAGGATAGTCCAAGGTGGGAGAGTTTGTTATTCAGAATGTCCGGTATTATAGTGTTGGGGTAGAGAGCATAGAGCCGCTGCGTCTGTGCGCCGCCATTTTGGGACTTGCATAAAATGTGAAAAAAATCACTTGTGCATGTCACTGCTCGCTCAGGGTGTCGCCATCTTACCGTAGTTAAACGTGCTCTGACTGGCCAGACGCGAGTAGCTTTGATAGATGTATTCGTAGCGTTTACCATGTCAGCACATCCCAATAGTTGTTAAGGCTGATCGAAGCTCTTGCGGTCGATCGTTAAAATATCAGCCTTGATACCAGTGTAATGTGTATCTCAGGCTATTATTGCACCCACAGAAAAGTATGGACTATGGACACACTTCCTGGAAGTACTTGTGAATTCTTTTTTGAATTTGTCTACATGCAGCCAACACCCTTTTGGAACACAGAGAGGAAATGATTGTACATTTGTGATTATGGAATTAAAAAAAACTCTGCTTTGATTTTTTTCTTTTTATGTCTTGTTTGAAAGTGACAACTATTGATTGCAGTAATATAAACCATCGAAAGAATCAAGATACTTCGACATTTGAACCAATTTGGCCGCCACAACATCTTAAACTTCTGGTAAGAAAATTTTAATTTCTGTCATTAAAAAGCATCAGGTTCTCATCAAGATAGACTTATTCCTTTTTTCAAATTGAATAATTTGATATTTACAAAGACAGGCCTATTAACTTCCTTACGATATTGACCCTAATAATGTGCTTTTGATTCATACATTATCTCAGAAATACCACGTGCGATGATTTTTCTTCAGATTTTCCCTTCAAAGTAGATTAATCCCTCGATTATCGCGGTTAATCTAGACCAGACATGGCCGCGATAAACGAAAAATTGCGAAGTAGGGTCACCACTATTTAAATTGTATTTTTTTTTTTTTTACTTCAGTGCTGAGTCCTATTAGCAAGCGGAGGACAGGGCAGTGGCTTCCGCTTGCGAGTTCCAGCATGGATTTTCACATTTTTACAAAAAACATTTAACTAACCCAAAAAAAAATTCCCCCAGAAAAAAAAGCAATGTATTGAAGCCGCGATAGTTGAAGCCGCGATATTCGAGGGATTACAGTAACACGTTTTACTCCATATTAAAACCATGAATATGGAGGTGAAAATTGCGAATCAGGGGGGCGTCTTATACGCGAGAAATTGTAAAATTCAACAATTTTAGGGCAATTTTAAGGGTGCGGCTTATGTGCGAGAAAATACGGTTCATGTTTTCGCGCCTATACAAAAATACAAGTACACAAGAACAATTGTCAAGAAGTGTATTTATAAATATTGTCAAGAAGTGTATTTATAAATATTGCAGTTATAAGCATATGAATACTGTAACGTATATCTAAATATAATGTACATATTTTTAAAAATTGTAAATACTTTAAATACTGTAATCACAGTGAAAATAGTTATTTTCTGCTTGATATAAATCCAGAAAAAAGGGTAAATGGGAGTTTGAGTCCAAGTCCTCGAAGGGGAGCCCCCTTCCAGCGAGGTAGTTTCAATGAAACAGAGGGGAAGTGCGTTCACTTCCGGTGTGTCTCCATTTTAACCGCACGGCAGAGCCCATTAACATTAAAATGGTTCCTACCAGCTGAATTATGTACAAAAGAACGCCACAGTGTAGATTCATTTATGGTGCAATGGCGTGCTACTCCTTTAGCATATATAAGAACATCAATATTTAGGAGGCATTTTCAACGACAACACAAAAAAACTAGTCCTTTTCTAAAGGTGATGGGCGCGGTGCAAAATTCTCGCGCAACCAAAGAGGAAATGGCACGACACAATGCATCTAGGCCAGGGGTGGGCAAACTTTTTGACTTGCGGGCCAGAAAGGAAACTAAAATTTGACAGCATTTGGACACGCAGTGTAATTTATCAAACCTGGGGATTGAAATATAAGAAAAAAGACACAATTGAAGGTAAAAAAAAAAAAATCATATTTACTTTCAACATTAAGAACATATTATTATTCAATGAAAGAAAGCAGTCTTTAAATTGAGCGTGATCAGCGGCATGTTAATTAAGCTACTGTACTGCTGCTGTGGTAAATGTGGAAAGTTACACTCCAACAAAGGTCTAGACTAGTGCGCCATCTATCGGGGAAAGAAGGGTATGGCAGGAGAAAGGGAAATGAATGAGGTCATTGATTTTTACTATAATTTGGACAACGTCGGCGGGCCGGATTAAAAAGCCTAACGGGCCGTATTTGGCCCGCGGGCCGTAGTTTGCCCATGTCTGATCTAGGCACTGTATATATGATATTTGGCACGCCCATTCTTAAGTCATTAAGCCGTGGATTCGGTGGAAAATTTTAGACCAGGGGTAGGGAACCTACGGCTCGGGAGCCATATGTGGCTCTTTTAATGGTTGCATTTGGCTCTCCGAGGTCAAATATGGAAAGCCCTGGTGAAAGTACTGAGTAGTACAATCGCGCAAATAGGAGCATCACGTCGGCACTGTGAAATTGACACTACCTCTAGCCCCCTCTTAAATCTTTTTTTTTTTAAATTTAGACCTTTCTGCATTCATACTCTCACTGATACTCATTGATTAGCAACAGTCTAGTAATGTTGTCAAAAGAATTCATTTTTTTGTTCTATAAAAGTGACAAAATGACAAAAAAATGCACCTCATTTATTTTTAAATTCTGAGTACAGTGGTACCTCGACATACAAGCACCCCAACTTACGAGCATTTCAAGATACAGACGCTCCCCTACTTACGAACATTCAACTTACGAACAACGGTACATACGAACATGTCTGCAAATTGCGTTTAAGTCCAAAAATGTTCGCAAGTCCAATTTTGTATTTCGCGTCTTTTTCGGAGTAGTACTTCTTTCCGCCGCTAATACCGACGCCTGGCGCTGTGAGAGCTCAGCTCACCCAGCATCTACCTTCTTCGTTGCAATGCGGAAGTGCGTGAATGTATCTCCAGTGTGCAAAGAACCTTTTTCATTTGTATCATTAAATATCTCATGCATCCAATATTGAATATGGTTGGTAAAAAGCTAAAGGCTTCTATTGAGGGAGTTGCAAGGAAGAGGCAAGCCATTTCATTTGAAACGAGTGGCAATAATAACGAAGCTTGATGCGCGTCAGAAAGTGGTGAGCGTTGCACATTCAGTACCATTTATAAACAGAAAGGTCGAGCAGCAGGACCCAAATATTGAACGTTGCACAAAGTTTGCAAATCAATTGAATGATGCCATACAGTGCTACTGCATCATTTATGATGAAAAAAAGAAGAAAACTGTGCAATCGTCATTAGGTCGCTTCTTTTGGCCAGTTTCTAATACATAAATCTATCTCTCTCTCTACAGTACTGTACATATTCTCTCCATTTTATAAAAAAAAAATTTTCAGTACAAACCAATGCGTGTTACTTATACAAGCCTTAAACATACAAATGCACTTATATAAACCTTCAATATACTTATATAGGCCTTAAACATAAATTATAATACAAAATATAGCACTAAATCAACTTACAAACAAATTCAACTTATGAACAATCGCTCGGAACCAATTGCGTTCGTAAGTTGAGGAGTGTCTGTACTAGTAAAATTTCGAGCAAATAATTATCTCTAGATACGAGAAAAATTTCGAGATACGAGAAAGCCAGGTGGCCAAGACATGAGAGGCTGTTTATCATTGTAGCGCACGGTCTTTTTTGCAGCATCTCTTTCGTGTACAACAGATATCTACAAGCACTGGGGGGAGCGTTGCATTTTCCCGTGTTTTTCCCCCCATTGGTCAATGCATAATACAAAGTGAACAACAATGGATCCAAAGCAAACAGGTGGAATGAAGAGTTGTGCAAAGAAAAGGCAAACGTTGTCAACCAATATTAAACGGGAAATAATTGAAAAATATGACAGTGGAGTATGTGTCACAGAGCTTGCTCGTTGTCATGGATGATATCGTGTCACTCTGAAATTCCTTGGGGCTGGAGGTTAACGAGGCAGATGTGAATGACCTAATCGCCAAGCACCACGAAGAACTGATGACAGGATTTAATCGAGCTCCAGGAGAGTGAACAATTGGAGGTGTTGCGGGAACTCAGTAGCGAGGAGGTGGAAGAGGGGGACCGCCTGGCTACAAAGGATATCAAAGACATGCTAGCGAAGTGGCAAGTTTTCTGATTTTGTAGAAAAGAGGCACCCTGACAAGCTGTCAAGTGGTCGCGCGTTATCGTATTGTGAGGACATTTGTGTGCGTAAATTTCGAAATATTTTGAAGGGAATGCAAAAACAAACAAGCCTTGAGTTCCTTTTAAAAACTCCCGCTGGAGTCAACCCAGAGAACAAAGGTAATACTAAATAAAAATAAATGGAATTCAGTTTTGTGTAGTTACATTAAACGTATGTTTGAGTGTGTCTGTATATAGTAATCCAAGTTAATTTAAATTTGTTTGTTCTGTTACGAGTGCGTTGCCGTGGAAAGTCCCCCCCTCTCTGTCCGTCTCTCTCCCCTCCGCGAAATCCGTCCAATTTTAATATACTATTAAACATTTTATTACTATTAAACCACTAGTTATGTGTTACTTTGTCAATAGATGGCGAATTAGAAGAAATAAAACATTTTTTCCAATCCAATATCCTGTTTTTGGTGTTTTTTCAGAGGGTTGGAAAAATTAATTTGTTTTTAGTTCATTTCAATGGGAAACGTTCGTTCGGGTTACGAGAATATCGACATACGAGCTCAGTCCCGGAACGAATTAAGCTCGTATCTCGAGGTACCACTGTATGTCTCTCAAGGAATAACATTTGAAAATATGAATTGTTTATGGCTCTCTCTGTCAAAAAGTTTCCCGACCCCTGTTTCAGACTTTTATAGTGAGGATAAAGGGTTTAAGATAATGAATGAATGGACGCGTGCCCTGCGTGTCCTGTGTGTGTGTGTGTGTCCCGTGTGCGCGTGTCCCGTGTGCGCGTGTCCCGTGTGCGCGTGTCCCGTGTGCGCGTGTCCCGTGTGCGCGTGTCCCGTGTGCGCGTGTCCCGTGTGCGCGTGTCCCGTGTGCGCGTGTCCCGTGTGCGCGTGTCCCGTGTGCGCGTGTCCCGTGTGCGCGTGTCCCGTGTGCGCGTGTCCCGTGTGCGCGTGTCCCGTGTGCGCGTGTCCCGTGTGCGCGTGTCCCGTGTGCGCGTGTCCCGTGTGCGCGTGTCCCGTGTGCGCGTGTCCCGTGTGTTGTAGTTGTAGTAGTTGTTGTGAGGCAGTCAATGAGAGCCCAGTAGATCGTGATCTTCTGCAGCCAATGATGGTCAAGAGGAGCATTTTATCGTGTATAGACATGATGGGTTGATGTGTCCTGACCTCCGGGGCAGAGGCTCCACCAAACCCCCGAGACCGACTCACCAAACCCTTTGGGTTCAATCGAACCCAGGTTAAGAACCACTGTTCTAAAGTGAGAATCAATGCATCTGCAACAATATTTTCAAAATAAAATAACGGATAAGGAAATGCATTTGACCTGCGTGTCCCGTGTGCGCGTGTCCCGTGTGCGCGTGTCCCGTGTGCTTGTCCTGTGTGCGCGTGTCCCATGTGCGTGTGTGTGTGTCCTGTGTGCTTGTCCTGTGTGTGTGTGTCGTGTGTCCTGTGTGTGTGTCATGTGTGTGTGTCCTGTGTGTGTGCGTGTGTGTCCCGTGTGTGTGTGTGTCCCGTGTGTGTGTGCGTGTGTGTCCTGTGTGTGTGTCCCGTGTGTGTGTCCCGTGTGTGTGTCCCGTGTGTGTGTGCGTGTGTGTCCCGTGTGTGTGCGTGTGTGTCCCGTGTGTGTGTGCGTGTGCGTGTGTTTCCCGTGTGTGTCCGCGTGTGCGTGTGTGTCCCGTGTGTGTCCCGTGTGTGTGCGTGTGTGTCCCGTGTGTGTGCGTGTGTGTCCCGTGTGTGTGCGTGTGTCCCGTGTGTGTGCGTGTGTCCCGTGTGTCCCGTGTGTGTGCGCGTGTGTGCGCGTGTGTCCCGTGTGTGTGTGTGTGTGTGTGTGTGTGCGTGTGTGTGTGCGTGTGTGTCCCGTGTGTGCGTGTGTGTCCCGTGTGTGCGTGTGTGTCCCGTGTGTGCGTGTGTGTCCCGTGTGTGCGTGTGTGCCCCATGTGTGTGCGTGTGTGTGCGCGTGTGTCCCGTGTGTGTGTGCGTGTGTGACCCGTGTGTCCCGTGTGTGTGTGCGTGTGTGTCCCGTGTGTGTGTGCGTGTGTGTGCGTGTGTGTCCCGTGTGTGTGCGTGTGTCCCGTGTGTGTGTGTGCGTGTGTCCCGTGTGTGTGTGCGTGTGTCCCGTGTGTGCGCGTGTGTCCCGTGTGTGCGCGTGTGTCCCGTGTGTGTGTCCCGTGTGTGTGTGTGTCCGCTATGTGTCCCGTGCGTGTGTGTGTCCCATGTGTGTGTGTGTGTGTCCCGTGTGTGTGTGTGTATCCTGTGTGTGTCGTGTGTGTGTCCCGTGTGTGCGCGTGTGTCCCGTGTGTGCGCGTGTGTCCCGTGTGTGTGTCCCGTGTGTGTGTGTGTCCGCTATGTGTCCCGTGTGTGTGTGTGTCCCATGTGTGTGCGCGTGTGTCCCGTGTGTGTGTGTGTGTGTATGTGCGTGTGTGTGTGCGTGTGTGTCCCGTGTGTGCGTGTGTGTCCCGTGTGTGCGTGTGTGCCCCATGTGTGTGCGTGTGTGTGCGCGTGTGTCCCGTGTGTGTGTGCGTGTGTGACCCGTGTGTCCCGTGTGTGTGTGCGTGTGTGTCCCGTGTGTGTGTGCGTGTGTGTGCGTGTGTGTGCGTGTGTGTCCCGTGTGTGTGTGCGTGTGTCCCGTGTGTGTGTGCGTGTGTCCCGTGTGTGTGTGCGTGTGTCCCGTGTGTGTGTGCGTGTGTCCCGTGTGTGCGCGTGTGTCCCGTGTGTGCGCGTGTGTCCCGTGTGTGTCCCGTGTGTGTGTGTGTCCGCTATGTGTCCCGTGTGTGTGTGTGTCCCATGTGTGTGTGTGTGTGTCCCGTGTGTGTGTGTGTGTATCCTGTGTGTGTCCTGTGTGTGTGTCCTGCGTGTGTGCGTGTGTGTGTCCTGTGTGTGTGTCCTGTGTGTGTGTGTCCTGTGTGTGTGTCCTGCGTGCGTGTGTGTGTCCTGCGTGCGTGTGTGTGTGTGTCCTGCGTGCGTGTGTGTGTCCTGCGTGCGTGTGTGTCCTGCGTGCGTGTGTGTGTCCTGCGTGCGTGTGTGTGTCCTGCGTGTGTGTGTGTGTCCTGCGTGTGTGTGTGTCCTGCGTGTGTGTGTGTGTGTCCTGCGTGTGTGTCCTGCGCGTGTGTGTGTCCTGCGTGTGTGTGTGCCGTGTGTCGTGTGTGTGTCCTGTGTGTGTCTGTGTGTGCGTGTCCTGTGCGTGTCTGTGTGTGCGTGTCCTGTGGGTGCGTGTGCGCATAAATATGTATCGTGTTGCATTTGTACGTTTTTTCTAGCTTAATAAGGGGAATTTAAATCAATAATATGGGGAACATATCGCCGAGGTTGACAGGCATGTAAGAGACAAACTTGAAACGTGGATAGTAGTTGTTGTGAGACAGTCAATGAGAGCCCAGTAGATCGTGATCGTCTGCAGCCAATGATGGTCAGAGGAGCATGTTATCGTGTATAGACATGATGGGTTGATGTGTCCTGACCTCCGTGGCAGAGGCTCCACCAAACCCCAGAGACCGACTCACCGAACCCTTTGGGTTCAATCGAACCCAGGTTAAGAACCACTGTTCTAAAGTGAGAATCAATGCATCCGCAACAATATTTTCAAAATAAAATAACGGATAAGGAAATGCATTTACGTTTTGGGGGAATTCGTAAGTTGGATCTTTTTTGTATCTCGAGGCACTCATTTGTATTCAAAAAGCTTTTGCAACCTGAAGATTTCGTACAGAGAGGCATTCGTAAGTTGATGTATGACTGTACTCGCCTGACTAAGGATGGGATCGAAAAATGTCAGGTAACAAAACAACCTAAAAACACCATTGTCTGTTATAAACGAATTAGTCCAAACATTGTTGTGAACGGCAAGCCGTTGTAAGGCGGATCCATCAATGCTTATAAATGGAATGTTTATTAACAAAAAGAGCATGCCAAAAACGCGAGTATCCAAAGGAGATAACAAAAAACGCGACCGAGTCAACGAGTACAACTAAGGGGCAAAGTATAACAAAAACAGCACGAGCAAGTCGGCAAATAAACTAAGGTTTTCAAAGTACAAAACACAAAATATAACCGTCAAAATTCTCAGCAAAGTGTTGGGCAAGCAATACTTCGACAGTCGGCTGGTTGGTTCTTAAATAGCAGTTGCAGCAATCTGCTGCAGGTGTGTTTTTACCGCCCTGCCTCGTTGGCTTAACCAACTGCTGAAAGGAAAACACATCATCGTAGGCAGCAGAAACATGACAAATATAGGCTTTGTTTTTATTTTTTTAAAGCATGAAGATGGTCAAACTTGTTGATTAAGGCTGGCTTTACCATGAACCCAGCCATCAGCATCCCCACACATGAAGAGCGTCAGAGGCAATCCATGTGAACTCTAACATCGTCAGTTCATTGTGTTCATGTAGTGAAGCCGCAAAATGGCGAAGGATCACAGTATTAGCTTTCTGAGATCAAATATCTATTATGAATATTTTTCTAAAAAAAAAAGAAAACTTTTTTGCAAATGTGCTTTAGGCAGGCAAAGGGTCAAAGAATAGATGTGAGTAATTGACAGAACTTGTCTTGTAGAGAAAAGCAGAACAAGCAGAACTTTTTACATTTGAATTGACATGATTCCGCCTGATTTTTTTATCCTCAGAACCTTTAAGTAAACACAGTTTTATGAAACCAGAACAGAACTCGCAAGCAGAAGACGGGATGAAAAATGGCGGAAGTCAGGGTGGTGGACCCAACTCGCCGCCGAAGCAAAATTTCACAGGATAAGAATAATGACAAGCCGAATAATATAAAAGGCTGAGAAGGACGTTTAGCCTTTTCCGGTTTTGTTCGGATTGAATTACGCATCAGGCACATCACCTCATGGAGGAAGACTACGCTGAGCCTATTCAAGCTTTGTTTTGATTTCGGATCACCCTTACAAACACCTCCTTCGCGTCCTGCGCCATCGAAGGCATCCAATGAGCCCAAGAAAAAAAGGAAACATGATAACAATGACTGAACAAGTGAAGTTGCTAGATATGATGAAGGCCGGAATCTACAGTGTGTTACATCAAGAAAGAAGAAGCGAAGATTCAGAAAATGGCAACAATATCATTTTCCTTTTCCATTAGCACATAGCAAGTGGTAACCATTAAGATTTAAGATTGAGAATACCCTATCGGTCTCGATCTTGAAATGCTAATTTGTGGCGCCCACCCCAAAAAAATCATGGCTGTGGAGGATGTCACCACACATCTCAAGAGTCAGTCCCAACTGATGAGGACTTCATCGAAATGATGCAATCGCCGAGTGAGGAAGAGGCAGATGATGGAGGTCTTTAGAAATTTCCAGATCTTCAATATGGCATGCAGTTTGCAACAACTTGGCCATCGAATTTGGCATTCGTCTTGACAGTACACTAATCCCTCGTATTTCGCCGATATTGTGGACCGGACATAATAATCGAAAAACCGCGAAGTAGGACCTATTATAACTACATACCATACTACATTTCCGCGCCTATACAAAAATACATGTACACAATTACAATTATCAAGAAGTATATTTATTAAATACTACAGTTACAGGCATATGAAGACACTAGAATGTATTAATACAGTAATACTTAGAGATACGAGGAATTTTAGATACGAGTAAAATTTCGAGCTAATACTTACCGTATTTTCACACTTAGAAAAACGCACCGTCTGATAAGGCGCAGTCTCAGTTGCGGTCATATTTTCAGTTTTTTGTCAATACATAGGGCACCTCCTTTGAAAAGGCGCTAGCATGACACTAGGCTAGCATACAGTTGTGGTCAAAAGTTTACATACACTTGTGAAGAACATAATGTCATGGCTCTCTTGAGTTTCCAGTTATTTCTACAACTCTGATTTTTCTCTGATAGTGATTGGAACAGATACTTCTTTGTCACAAAAACATTCATGAAGTTTGGTTCTTTTATGACTTTATTATGGGTTAACAGAAAAAGTGATCAAATCTGCTGGGTCAAAAATATACATACAGCAACACGAATTAGCAATTTTGGTGACTTAGAAAGTTGTGTCAGTGAAATGAGCTTCATAGCATGGCCTATTAACTTCTTGTGAGTGATTATGAATGACTACAGCTGGTGACTTCTCTGAGGCCATTTGAATAGGGCTCATTGGATGCAAACGCCCACAAACGCTACAATGGGAAAGTCAAAGGAGTTCAGCATGGTTCTGAAAAAGCGAATTCTTGACTTGAACAAGTCAGGAAAGTCACTTGGAGACATTTTAAAGCAGCTGCAGGTCCCAAGAGCAACAGTGCAAACAATTGTTTGTAAGTACAGTGGTACCTCGACATACGATCGTAATCCGTTCCGAGACTGAGATCGTATGAAGAGCGTCTCGTAACTCGAGCGGACGTTTCCCATTGAAATGAATGGAAAACAAATTAATTCGTTCCAACCCTCTGAAAAAACACCAAAAACAGGATATTGGATTGGAAAAAATGTTTTATTTCTTCTAATTCGCCATATATTGACAAAGTAATAAATAACGAGTGGTTTAATAGTAGTATTATGTGTTTAATAGGAGTAAAATTAGACACATTTCGCGGAGGGTAGAGACAGCGAAATACACGGAGGCTGGGGGAGTGGGGGCGGGTTTGTTGGTGTTCGGTGGGACTTTATCCACAACGCACTCGTAAACGAACAAACAAATTTAAATTAACTTGGATAACTATATACAGAGACTCAACATTTAATGTTGTAAGATTATGTCAGTTTTTGTGAGTATAAAAGCATCGTTCTCATACAAACTGTGAATGGCTGACATGTCAGCATAAACACTCAACTGTCTGACTGAATAATCAATCTTAGTCTTGTGATTGGGTTGACATGTCAGCACAAACACTCAACTGTCCGACACTGATCAATTACTTTTTGCCCTGCAAATGACTGAAACGTATCTGTTCAAAGTCCTGCTGACAACTGTCAGTTTTGCCTGTATATAAGACTCACTCACTGGTCATTCAGTGAGAGCTGCAAGGACAACAGACTGAACGATCACGCTGTTTGAGCTCTCCCCATTTCTGCAGTCCGGTAATAAACTCATTTTCTTTAAATTGATCTCACTCTTTCTTAAGCTGCTCCTTAAGTTGTTTTTCAGATCTATCAAATGTAACTTCAAACAAAACTAAATTCTAATTTTGTTTTAATCTTTTTTACCTTACGTATTTCTACGGGTTGACACCACCCGGTGGCTCCGCCGAAGTCTTCAAAACGAACGCATCAAGAGTTGTTTGGAACTTGCCTCCCCTTCAAAATGTCTCGAAAATGACGCGTAATCCAAACCTTAGAATTAGCGCGCCACATCACTTGTGGGTTTGCTTTCTTGATGTTGTGTCTCTTGAAGGCACGTGGGTTCTCCGCATTGTACACCAGTAGAGGCTTAATTTTACAGTCACCGCTCGCATTAGCACACAACGCTAGCGTTAAGCGGTCCTTCATAGGTTTGTGCCCCGGTAATGCCTTCTCCTCTGCCACGATGAATGTCCGCCTGGGCATCTTTTTCCCAAAAAGACCAGTTTCATCGCAGTTGAAAACTTGCTGGGGGAAAGATGTAACTTTCCTGGGTGATAATCAAGGCAAATGTCTTGATAAATTCCACCGCGGCTTTCGAATTGGAACCCGCCGCTTCCCAGTGTCGGATTAGAGTGTATTCCAGATCCTTTTTTAAATGTTTCGAACCGGCCATGACTCGCTTTAAAGGGTTCTGAAGTTGTTGAAGGCTCTCCTTTCGTTGTTATCAAATCCATGTAAATTCTGCTGGCTTTTTCACATATGGTTGACTCGGTCACGCTATCTCCTGCTAATTGTTTTTCTTTTATCCACAATAAAAGAAGGTTCTCCATCTCGTCGTGAATGTCACTGCGCCGGTGGGAAATTATAGTTAGTCCCTTGGAAGACCTCTTCTCCTTAATTGCGTCCTTCTGCTTAAGGATGGTGGATATAGTTGACGGATTCCGCTCGTATTGCCGAGCGAGCTCGGTAACACGTACCCCTCTCATATTTTTCAATTATTTCGCGTTTCATGTCCATTGTCAACGGTCGCCTTTTCTTTGCAAAACTCTGGCAATCCATAGTATTGTTTACCTGGTATGTAAATGTAGACCAACGTGGGGGGAAAAGCGGCCGGGTGGGGACATGCAAAGTCCGCCCAGTGCTCGCAGATATATTTTATACACGAAAGAGATGCAAAAAAGACAGTGACATGGCCACCTGCCTTGGTCGCATCACGAAATTTTCATAGTATCTCAGGCAAATTATTCGATCGAAATTTCCGTTGTAAGACGAGCATGTTGTATGACGAGCATGTTGTATGACGAGCATGTTGTATGACGAGCATGTTGTATGACGAGCGGTCGTATGACGAGGTATGACTGTATAAAGTTCATGGCACTGTTTTGTCACTGCCACGATCAGGAAGAAAACGCAAGCTATCACCTGCTGCTGAGAGAAAATTGGCCAGGAGGGTGAAGATTCAACCGAGAATCACCAAAAATCAGATCTGCCAAGAATTAGAAGCTGCTGGAACACAGGTGTCAGTGTCCACAGTCAAGCGTGTTTTGCATCTCCATGGACTGAGAGGCTGCTGTGCAAGAAGGAAGCCCTTGCTCCAAAAGTGGCACCTTAAGGCTCGACTGAAGTTTGCTGCTGATCACATGGACAAAGATAAGACCTTCTGGAGGAAAGTTCTGTGGTCAGACGAAACAAAAATTGAGCTGTTTGGCCACAATGCCCAGCAATATGTTTGGAGGAGAAAAGGTGAGGCCTTTAACTCCAAGTACACCATGCCTACCGTCAAGCACGGTGGTGGTAGTATTATGCTGTGGGGCTGTTTTGCTGCCAATGGAACTGGTGCTTTACAGAGAGTAAATTTGGATAATGAAGAAGGAGGATTACCTTCAAATTCTTCAAGATAACCTCAAGTCATCAGCCCAAAGATTGGGTCTTGGGCGCTGTTGGGTGTTCCAACAGGACAATGACCCCAAACACACATCAAAAGTGGTAATGGAATGGCTAAATTAGGCTAGAATTAAGGTTTTCGAATGGCCTTCCCAAAGTCCTGACTTAAACCCCATTGAGAACTTGTGGATAATGCTGAAGAAACAAGTCCAAGTCAGAAAGCCATCAAATTTAACTGAACTGCACAAATTCTGTCAAGAGGAGTGGTCAAAGATTCAACCAGAAGCTTGCCAATTAAAGGAAACACAGGGGTTCCAAAGCAAGCCGGTGCAATGAAGGGTAGTGCAAAGAAAAGGCGTATGACAATCGATAAGCACAAATTAATTGAAAAACATGAATAGTTTACGCGTGACTGAGCTGGCTCGCCAATACGTATAGAGAAGCAGGAAATTCGCCTCGAAAGCCGAGGTGGAAGACATTAACCCTCGGCCTGGAAAATATTGAATTTTGTGTGAGAAATATATTTGTCCCGCAAAATAAATATATTTTAAATTAGGCCGCAGAAAATAAATATATTTATATTTTCGCCATAGAAATCAATAATTGAAAATTATTGCAATATATTTCGAAATCCAGTTTATAATATTTTGCAAACTTACAAAAGAAAATCGTGTGTAATTCGCTAAGTTTCAAGGAAATTTATCACCTTTGGCTGCCTTCATAATTGAGTTCTGACATTGAAGGGGCACATCGTCTAGAACTTGCACAAAATTCCTCAGTACGCCACTGTAAGGAATTAATCAAAATATATTCCAATAATTGGGCAAAAATTATATGGCACTTAGCGTGAGAAATTTGTCATTATCGCTAATGGGAAAAATGAATTAAACCCCAAAAATTTAATTTTGATGAAACCTGGGATTAAAACCCCAAACTTCCCATCGGAAATCAAGAAGGAAATTGCGTTTTTTGGGTTCGCGGTTGTAGATTTATATGAAAAAAATAGAGAACTACGGAGAACCTTCCGAAGGAGCATTCGATGCTACGATATGAGAGACGAACTCGCGATCCCAAAATGGATTCTCACCAGCGGTTCGTTCTTTTTGTACATGTTGAGTCAATGTTGAGTACGGAATACCGTTCGCAATTAGTGGTGCACAGCCCAAAGCGTGCGGTCAACGTGGGTAAATGCATGAGTCAATCAACTAGCTCTAAGTGTCCCGACCAATAATTAGACGCATTGTGATCACGTGGATTTCGCATGCACATGCAATACTGGCATGTGCGCACGTGCATGCACTGTGCACAGCGCACACAGCATTTGACCTTGAATGCTGTGTGCGCACGTGCATGCACTGTGCACAGCGCACACAGCATTTGACCTTGACTGCATAGAGAAATGCGAGCAAAGTGCGTGCAGGCGTGTTTTTTGCGCGCATGAATTTGCGAATTTCTCGCACGCTACGGAAAATGGCCGAGGAAAATTATTGGAAATAATTTTGGTTCGGCCACCAATAATTGATCATTTTTCAGCATAAACAAATATACTTACATCGTGAAAGCCCAATGAAAAATATATTTCCTGCAATATACTGCAATAATTTTCTACCTATTATTTTTTGCCGACCCTTGCATTAACCTCTATGCCTTGGTTATTGCACAAGGTTTAAATTTAGTGTAACGTCATATTAAAACTTGTTTTGTGTGTATAGGAATCTAGGTTAATTTAAGTTAAATATAAAGTTTATGTTACGTTATGAGCGCATCCGTCAAGTCTCTCCCATCCGCGAATTAACCACTGGTTATTTGTTACTCTGTTAGTAGATGGTGAATTACAACCAATAAAAATATGATTTTCCATTGTAATATCCTGTTTTGGGTGGGGGTTTTTTCAGAGGGTGGGAACAAATCAATTTGTATTTAGCTCATTTCTATGGGAAACGTTGGTTTGAGATACGAGCTCAGTCCCGGAACGCATTAAGCTCGTATCTCAAGGTATGACTATCTAAATATATTCTGTAAATTTTAAAAAATGTTAATACTTTAAGTACTGTACTCAGTGAAAATAGTTCCTCTCTGCTTGATTTAAATAATTTTTAAAAATAGTCCTATGCTTCAGATTCGAGAGGCATTTTTCTTGCACAAATATTGCTGTTGTTGTTGTCTTGATACTGTAAAGACAAATGCCAAATTTAATGGCTCGGACCATGTTGTGAACAGTCTCCTTCTGCGTGGCCCCATGCAGTGTGCTGGCATCCTATCGTCATGCCAGCTTCACGGCCGTATCTATGACGTAAATCAATCACAGTGCTGGTTCATTTTTTTATTCCTCGGAGTCGAGGTGTCTTTGTCAAAGCGAGAATTTGCAGTTCCGCACCTCGGGAGATGTGAGCTGCGGGCGATGAACAACGGAACGTGCGCGCCGGTGGTCAAGCAAAAGTGGCAACGCTTCGTGAAGAAGAACGGTCGCTGCAACGTGCGGCACGGAAACCTGGGCGGAGAGACCAGTAGCTACACCTTGGACCGCTTCACCTCACGAGAATTTATCATTTTTTCTTTATTTGCAGCATACGGATCGCCACAACGTGTGCATTTCCAGAGGGGAAGTGCATTCACTTCCTGTGTCCCCATTTTAACCAGACAGCGGAGCCCATTAACATTAAAATGGCTCCTACCATCTGAATTATGTACAAAGGAACGCCAGTGTAGATTCATTTATGGCGCAATGGCGTGCTACTCCTTTATCATATCAGGAAAATCAATATTTAGGAAGCATTTTCAACGACAACTAAGAAAATGTCTTTTTCTAAATGTGATGTGCGCGGTGCCAAATTCACTCGCAACAAAAGAGGAAATGGCAAGACGCAATGCATCTAGGCACTGTATATATGATATTTGGAACGCCCATTCGCCCTCTATTGTATATTCGTTCTTCGGCGCTAAGAGATGAAGCGGAAACCAGATTTCCGCCATTTTTGACTGCCAATTTTCATGTCTTCCGGTTGAGAGTTTCAGCGTAGATTTAGACATTTTATGAACTTTTTTTATATATACACCACTGAAAAAAATCTGCAATGTAGTGAGGCCGCGGAAGTTGAAACCGTGAACTGAAGGATCACAGTAAAATACAAATAGCTCACCCAGCGTGGGTCAAAATCAGGCAACCACTGAAAGTGTATAAATTATGATTTAGATGAAGAGAAATACTTTTACTACTACCGAGGTGCAAAATTTTAAAACTGGCCCAAAATTTGGAAAGGCGGCATTTCTTGATTTGTTTGTCAGGATAAAAAGAGACTCTTACAACTGTATTTATTCTTTTTCCCCAGACCATCAGTTTTCCATATTAAAATATAAAGTACCGTATTTTCACGGCTATTAGGCGCACATAAGTCTGAAATTTTCTCCAAAATAGACAGGGCGCCTTATAATCCAGTGCGCTTTATAGATGGACCAATACTAAAATTGTTATCACGATAAAATAAAATAAATCCGTCGATAGGACAACTATGGTAAGCAGCCCCCGACTCTACTATTTTCCCGTAGATAAAGTACTGCGCAGTGACTGCTGGGATATGTAGTTTTTTTGTCAATACACCCAATGGCTTGTGGCCTGCCGATCGGCATCAACACTAGCTAGCTACTATTTGTGAACGAATTGTGGCCTGGCGATCACCATCAACACAGCTGCGAAACATGGAAGACAGCCTTGGAATACTAGTTACGCTAGCTACTAGCTAGCTACTATTTGTGAACGAATTGTGGCCTGGCGATCACCATCAACACAGCTGCGAAGCATGGAAGACAGCCTTGGAATACTAGTTACGCTAGCTACTAGCTAGCTACTATTTGTGAACGAATTGTGGCCTGGCGATCGGCATCAACCCAGTTGCAAAGCATGGAAGACAGCCTTGGAACAGTTACGCTAGCTACTAGCTAGCTACCATTTGGGAATGAATTGTGGCCTGGCGATCGCCATCAACACAGCTGCGAAGCATGGAAGACAGCCTTGGAATACTAGTTACGCTAGCTACTAGCTAGCTACTATTTGTGAACGAATTGTGGCCTGGCGATCGGCGTCAACACAGATAATGAGGACTTTGATGGTTTTGTGGGTGATGATGACATGAGTACATTGTAAAATGGCTAAATAAAGTACAACCGAACTCAGTCTTGCTTCCGTTGCCTTTTTAAAAACATGTTTTTAGCGTGTGGGTGTAGCGTGCATTTGGTACATGTAGCACCAAATTAGTGTGTTCGCCGTTGTAGTATATTGATATTATTAGTGCAACGTTATCACAGCCGTCAACCTGGGTGTATTGACAAAAGGACTTTTTATCCCAGCAGTCACTGCGCACCGGAAATAGCGTCTGTGGCTGCTTTCGTAGACAGCGCTATTACGGTTCGATAATCATCCATAAATAATATATATATGCCAAGCCTGGCTTCACGAAAAGTGGCAGGCAGCGCCGAGCTTCTTACGCTACGATTTGTGAATAGATTGATGGAAATGACGGTGACTCTGAGAACGAAGAGAGGGGACCCGGCTTTTTGGAAGGCTCGTTTGGGCAATTGTTTAATTCGGACACAGAAAATGAGGACTTTGAGGGATTTGTGGGTGATGATGACGTGAGGGAGTTGTAAAATGTCTAAATAAAGTACAACCGAACTCAGTTTTGCTTCCGTTGCCTTTTTAAAACATGCTTTTAGCATGTGGGTGTAGCGTGCAAGAACTATATTACCCAGCAGTCACTGCGCACCGGAACCCGGAAATAGGCTGCTTCCGGTAGCCAGCGCTATTGCGTTTCGATGTTCATGCATATATAATATATATGCGTGTAATGAAACGGTGCGTGCTTTGTGTGTCTAAAATACAGAAATAGCACTCGTTACTGACACTGCGGCTTAAAATACAATGCGCCGAATAGTCGTGAAAATACGGTAGTTTTAGCTGCAGTCTTTTTTTAATTCCTTAATGTATTCTTTCAATGTTATTTATTATAATAAGTATTTTTAATAACTTGATTAACTTCTCATTGAACAGAAAAACGACTAAAAGATGATTACAGGGCGGTCTGGCGGCTTGAGTGGTTAGCACGTCGGCCTCACAACTTTGGGGTCCTGGGTTCAAATCCAGGTCGGTCCACCTGTATGGAGTTTGCATGTTTTCCCCAGGCCTGCGTGGCTTTTCTCCAGATACTCCAGTTTGATCCCACACTCCAAAGACATGCATGGTAGGCTGATTGGACACTTTAAATTGCCCCTGGGTATGGGTGTGAGCGTGAATGGTTGTCAGTGTGCTTGTGCCTTGCGATCGGCTGGCCACCGATACAGGGTGTCCCCCGCCTCTGGCCCGAAGTCCTCTGGGATAGGCTCTAGCACCCCCCACGACCCTAGTGAGGATAAAGCGGCTCAGAAAATGAATGAATGAATGAAAATGATAATTAAGATTTTATTATTCTAGACAAACCCTGTTAATAATAGTAATTTAGCTTAATGTTTTACTACAAGGCGGCCTGGTGTACGCGTGGTTAGCGCATTGGCCTCACAGTTCTGGGGTCAACGGTTTGATTCCAGGAGGGCCCTCACTGTATGGAGTTTGCACTTTTTTTCCCCGAGCTTGCGTGGGTTTTCTCCGGGTACTCCAGTTTCCTCTTATTTCCCAAAAACATATATGTTAGGCTGGTTGAACACTCGAGATTCCCCCAAGGTATGAGTATGAGCCTGTATGGTTGTACGTCTCATTGCTGGCCACCAATTTCAGGTTATTAATTAATTCACAATTAAATTAAGGGAAAGGAGTGTTGTTTGTAATCACTATACAAACTTTCCTCAAATAATTAGAAAAATATAATTGCGTGGCATGACTCTCTTTATGATATATAATTCCTGTTTTGTGGTGTTTTCCATCCCACCCAGCACTACTTGCATTGCAAATAAAAATTGCATTTGAGTTCCTCTTGTTAAAAAAAATATTCCATATTATATTTGTTACATTTAAAAATGTATTTGTTTTCTTTGGGTTTCATAGTTGTTCAGAAACACAATTTTCCATCTAAACTTATGCCACATTAATTGAATTTCTGTTAGACTTCTAAACATTATGAGAATCATTTGCAGTTTGAGGGGAAAAACAGGATTTTTGCATTCGCTGAATCTCTAAATGCTGGTTCTCGACTTGATTTTTTTGTTTTAAATTACGAACTATTGTTCTTAAAGACATTTTACTCTGAATAAAATAAAATCAAACGTGCTCAGAATTATAAGTGTGAATGAGCATTGTTATTCATGCAGTCTGAAATCTATTTTAGGAGGGAAAGGAGAGAGGCTATTGTTAATAGAACAAAGATGAAAACAAGAAGGGCCTTTGCCACAAAATAGAAGCCAAACTCGCAAAATTACCACATTATTACATGTGTCACTACACATAACGTAAAACAACGATACAATTACATGGTTTTCTGTATCAGTCAATGAAACATTTTCCCCATTTTGTACTCTATATGAGCAAGCTTAGCAACAACTTGGAAACAGACTGCCTTGTCTACCCCCAAAAGATACTTAAGACAACCCAAAATAAGATATTTTAAGGTAATTGCAATTGCGTTTTAAATAGGCTTGGAGTATTGTTTTATTAATCCACTATTAAAACAGACGACAGCTTGCCGTGTTCTGTTTTGTACCAAGAGCAGTTAAACGATGATTTGCGATGCGGGCTCCGATTGAAACTGGCAAATATGTTCACTGATGTGATGGTGGCACTTCGGCAAGATTACACTCGCGCTTCCCTCGTGAAACACGACTAAACAACCGCGAGGTCCCTCATGAGTTACCGATAGCTCACTGATAGCAAATGCTACTAGACTAGCTGTATAAGCATGTGCAAAAGATGTAGCATAGCATTATTACTGGCCATGCAGTTGACCAAGAACGCTGAATGTGTTAATTTGAAAATTGTGAACATACCATTAGATAGATTGAGTAACGCGGCATCCTGTGTGGTTTTGACTTCCAATCGCAGAGGTTGCTGTTCTGAATGTCGCTGTATATCTCCATTCGCGTCTCCGATGGACAGGAGTCGTACACCGGGGAAGACAGAGACCGCCATTTTCAATCTGGAAGTACAGACAGGGCCGTCCGTGGCGCATTCTCTCGACAGATCAGGCAATAGTACATAACCAAAGAAACAGCGCCCCCTTGACTTTGGCTCGTTTTTCATGCAATGCAACCCCTTTAAAATTCCTTTCTTTATTATTGTAAGAGTAATTTATTCATTCGTAGCACAAATGCTCACGTCGTGGGGGTGCTTAAGCCCATCCTAGCCACATCCGAATTGGTTGCCAGCCAATCGCAGGGCACGAAGAGACAAACAACTATTCACGCTCACACACATACCTAGGGACCAAATGTTCAACCGGATGACCTTGCATGCTATTTGGATGTGGGAGGAAACTGGAGTACCTGGTGAAATCCCAGGCAGGTATGGGAAGAACATTCAGACTCCACAAAGGAAGGTCGGAACCCACCACAGATTGAACCATTGATCTCAGAAATGTGAGGTGGACGTGCTAAAGATTAGTTCACCGTGCCATAGAATTTCTGCATTATTTCTGAATTCCTTTAATCTTGGCAAAGTGGAAGAAAGGCCCAAAAAAAATAATGTATATTTTGCTCCAGGAAAAATATGAATACATGAAAAATAAGGAGTAATATCCATACAGTAGTACCTCTATTCACAAAGTTAATTTGTTCCAGAAGTGATTTTGTAACTAGGATTTTTTTAAGTAGACATAATTTACATTGAAATACCACAAATCGTTCCATGATCTTTAATACTACCCCTTAAACACTTTATTAAATAAATGTAAGGATTGTTATTTTATATGAAAGATATATGCAAATGTCATTACTTCATCTCCTGTACCCCTTATCCACACAAGGGTCTCTGGGGGTGCTGGAGCCTATCCCAGCCAATTACAAGCAGCAGGCAGGGGACACCCCGAATTGGTTGCCAGCCAATGACAGGGCACGATGAAACAGAAATCCACTCACACTCACAATCACACTGCCACCACGTGGGAATCCAAACAACACTGCCCTACCAAAGTCAGGCGGAAGAATGACTGCACCATTGGATGGCATAAAAGATTAATTCATTCAATTTCTGAACCGCTTATCCTCACAAGGGTGGCGGGGCCTATCTCAGCTAACTATGGGCACCAGGCAGGGGACACCCTGAAATGGTGGCCAGCCAATCGCAGGGCACAAGGAGACGGACAACCATTCACACTCAACCCAAAGAGTAATTTAGAGTGTTCAACCACCCTACCATGCATGTTTTTGGGATGTGGGAGAAAACCAGAGTACCCTGACAAAACTCATGCAAGCCTGGGAGAACATGAAAACTTCACACGGTGAGTACCCAACTGGGATCGGACCATCAACCCCAGAACTGTGCGGCCGACGCGCTAACCCGGTTACAGTCGTGGGTGGAGGGCCCCGAGGCAAGCTAACCCACACAAGCGAGACGTGGAGTTTTCAGTTTATTGTTTCCGTTGTGCAGGACCAGGCGAAGGTACAAGGGGAGCAGCGTAGGTGAGTTGTCTTACATAGCGTGGAGGTCGATAGAGAAGAGGTGTGTAGAGGGATTCAAAGCGAAGGTACAAGGTGCGTGGCCGAGGTGCGTGGCCGAGGTGCGTGGCCGAGGTGCGTGGCCGAGGTGCGTGGCCGAGGTGCGTGGCCGAGGTGCGTGGCCGAGGTGCGTGGCCGAGGTGCGTGGCCGAGGTGCGTGGCCGAGGTGCGTGGCCGAGGTGCGTGGCCGAGGTGCGTGGCCGAGGTGCGTGGCCGAGGTGCGTGGCCGAGGTGCGTGGCCGAGGTGCGTGGCCGAGGTGCGTGGCCGAGGTGCGTGGCCGAGGTGCGTGGCCGAGGTGCGTGGCCGAGGTGCGTGGCCGTGGCCGTGGCCGTGGCCGTGGTCGTGGTCGTGGTCTGGTTGGCTTAAATAGGTCCTTGATGTCTGATGAGCTGCACCTGCCATTGCTTAACCCATAAGGTGCTGGACCTGTGATGGGTCACAGGAGCAATCACCCACCTGTCGGGCTCTGGGCCTAGCATAACCATTTGACAGCCGGGTCGCACATAAAATATTATTAAGTTAAATTATTTACTAAGACATTAAAATTTAATTAAAATCCAAAGACATTTCCCAATAGGGTGGAATTGCGTGTGGCAGCTGAGTAAACAAACATAGGCACGCACATAAAAACACAACTTAACAACTTATGTTATGCATGGTAAAAATTAGGGTCTATTTGGAGGTGTCATGTTTTGTTGGGGTTTTGGTGGTTGGGCATGTTTTTCCCTTGTGTGTTCTGTCTGTGTGATTACTAATGTGACCCAGGTGTGTACAATTGTCTTGTCCACACTTGTCTATGTATCTAAACCCCGTGCCATTGTGAGTCTGTGTGGATGTATTGTCTCGTCTTGGAGGTTACATTGGTGTGTGTTTTCCTTCCCCAGTCAGTAATTTTCTTGGTGTTTAGTTTACCCAGTTTTTAGTTTTGTAAGGTTTTGTTTTGTATGTTCTCTAATTACAAAGCCTTACGTTTGTGCACCTGCACTACCTTTTCATTGCCTGATTTCCTGCTCATGGGTCCACTCAGCTCCGCCACCAAGAATTCTTATGATTTGCCTCGGCTGTGGAGTGGAGTATTGAATTAAATGTTTTTATTGTCATTAGAAAAGTGTAATGAGATTTCAAGCTTCACGACAAAGTGCACAAATGACAACAACAAACAAACAGACAAATAAATAATCATTAATCAGTAATTATCATCACTTGGTTGGGCTCTTGCCTGAGAAAAGTGCACTTTGTGGAGAAGCACCTTCAATTTCGTCATACGCAGCTGGGTATGATGACAATTAGGCTTTTGTCTAGTCAATGATGATGACAAGCCTAAGTCTGATTTTATTTTATTTATTTATTTAAATAATAACAATACATAACAAATAAATAACCAATAAATAAGTTATATATAAATAAGTAGTCAATAATATAATAAGTAGGGAAGTGCACAAATAACAACAACAAACAAATGAACAGATAACTAATCAACAAATAATAAATACATAAATAAATAAATGAAAATGACACAGAGTTTAAATACACAGACAAGGGTTGATGACAATAATAAAACCTGGGTCACACACATGGAAAGGAGAGCCAGAAAAGACACAGTGGGTGAAACTCATACAATCACGCGGCTGCCTTCAGAGCCACCACCGTCAGGGCCCCCGCATTCAGAGCCGCCGCCATCAGGGCCCCCACCTTCAGGGTCGCGATGGGATGGGTACAGAGGAGCGGGCGCCGGGACGGGTGCAGAGGAGCGGATACGCCAGGATGGGCACAGAAGAGCGGGGGAGCAGGAGTCAGCGCTTGAGAGCGGCATGCAGGAGACAGCGCTTGAGAGTGGCACATAGGAGTAGGAAATGGCGCTTGACAGTGGCACATAGGAGTAGGAAATGGCGCTTGACAGTGGCACATAGGAGTAGGAAATGGCGCTTGAGAGTGGCTAGCAGGAAATGGCACTCGAGAGTGGCGAGCAGGAACTGGCACTTGAGGGCAGCAAGTGGGAACTGGCACTTGAGAGCGGCTGCAAGCATAGCATCAGGGTCTGGTACGGGAGAACGGGGAGCCAGCTCAGGAGCTCGGCTGTCAACAATCTCTCCGCCACGGCACACGCCGCCGCCTCCCGGCGAATGCCGTGGCCTGGCTGGTGGCCAGGCCATCCTTCTCAGTGTCTCGAGAAGGAACATGCCACCGGGTTCCCAACAACAAGGAAAAAATTGATTCTTCAGCCGTTAATGGCCGTTAATTTTTTTCTTTTCCCGAGTGACGACAGCAATAAGGCAATTTGCCGAATTGTCCCAACCTTTTTTTAAATCTGAATATTACTTTTACAAAGCACATCTCGAAACATTTCCCAACCAACCCAAATAACACACGGTAAACTACACATCGACACATCAATACGATCCCATAACTCACTCACTCAAAATATTCTAATCACATAATCACGCTGCTATGCGTTGTCCCACATTATAGAAAGTCATAATACAGGCAAATCGATCTTACATATATTCTACATAAATTCTATTCAGGAAAAGACTACATCATCACACGTTGCCAAATGTATTGTCATCTGAGGATTTAGTTTTTCTCTTGCTGAGCTGTGCCTTATCTAAGTTTAATGAGTTTTAAGTTAAATTCCCTGCATTCCACATTGTCTGCAGCAGTGGCGGGCGGTGCATTTTCTGATAGCGCCTTCAACGTATCAATCCAACCCTCAAAAACTATTTTATGGCTATAAAACCTCTACTGCAGCTACAGCTGCGACACATAAAAAATAATCAATAAATTAATGCACAAAAAAATCCACTTCCTAGCAGCATTTCATGATTAAATACAAATACTGAAGCTTTTCAGACATTAAAACCAGGCCATGGGGTGATTTTCCCGGGAAAAGACAGCGATGAACGTCAATGGCGTACGGGCAAACATTGCCCGAAAATGGGGTAAAATCCAGCCAAAAACAGCATTTATTGATTAAATACAAATACTGGAGCTTTTTAGGCATCTGAACCGGGCCCGGAGTATCATTTCCCCGGTAAAAAGACAGCGATGAATGTCGATACGTCCATACGTGAAATGACAAAAAATGCACTAAAATTAGGTAAAATCCACTTCCTAGCATCATTTATTGACTGAATACAAATACTGGAGCTTTTGAGACATTACAACCAGGCCAAAATTTAACTGGGGTAAAATCCACACCCTAGCAGCATTTAGTGATTACAAACACTGGAGCTTTTCAGATATCAGAACTTGGCTCACAATTGAAATATTATTTAGGAATATAGCCATATTTGTAATTTTACTCACCAAAAATCCTTTTTACACAATATCCATCCTCCTTTCTTTCTTCCTTCTTTCCTATCGCCATCGAAGCTAATGATGAAAGTCGAGCCTGTCCTGTCATATTTCTGGCATAGTCCGTTTTGAAAATTGCTTTAAATCAAAACAACAATATACTATTTGCTTGTGGAGCTAAGTTAGCGCGCTGAAAGTGCCCCACACACCATTTTTCCGGCTGTAACAGGCTTGCTAGCTTCGGAGTTGACCGCCCTTTCTTAATGATGGGCCATTATTTCTTCATTTTTTTCTGGAAAAGTCCGTCTGGAAAATAGCTTTGTGAGCAAACAGAATCAATTTGTTTTTGCTTCTGCTTCTGTCGGCCATAGTGGGTGGAGTTTGCGAACTCAGCTGCCTGGGTACTGCTTTGGCCCGCCTACTAGCCAATCATAGTTTGTGAAAGCAATGACATGTCCCAGCCAGCAAAATGCTAACGCCTATGAAAAATCATTGTGGGGGTTGCCAACTCGAAATCTGATTGGTTAAAAGCAACAGTCTAGTTTAATGCAGCAGAGCCCGCAAGAACTGATTGTGAAGGCTTTGAGGCAGATCTGATCTGGCAACAAATAATGGCTGAAATGTGATTGGTTAAATGCTTCAATATGAAAACACAAATCTGGAAGCAGTGCAACCAGGGGGAAAAGCAATGAAAGGAAGCTAACAGACCATTTGGAATAATAAGTACGTATTGATGGACAAAATATAATATGATTTAGATATTTCTTAGGCCAGCAGAAAAGGCCTTGAAGGCCCTGACGGCCCACCACTGGTCTGCAGTAACATAAAGAAATATTTTTTCCAAAAATTCCCACAATCATTTTTCTATTGTTCCCAGTCAGGAGTACAACTATTGGTCTGAAATTATATTTCAATATTCATCCCATTTAAAAGCCAATTATTTGTCTGTAATCTGGGATGGAGGAAATGTGTCCCTTTATGCGTTTATTGTTATACCACGGACAATTCCTGTGAATGGCTGTGAAAAATCTCATCTCATCTCATTTTCTGAACCGATTTATCCTCATTAGGGTCGCGGGGGTGCTAGAGCCTATCCCAGCTGACTTCGGGCCAGAGGGGGGGACACCCTGAATCGGTGGCCAGCCATTTGCAGGGCACAAGGAGACGGACAACCATGCTCACTCACACTCATACCTAGTGGCAATTCAGAATGTCCAATCAGCCTACCATGCATGTTTTTGGAATGTGGGAGGAAAACGGAGTACCCGTAGGAAACCCACGCAGGCCCGGGGAGAACATGCAAACTCCACACAGGTGGACCGACCTGGATTTGAACCCAGGACCCCTACTGTGAAGCCGATGCGCTAACCAGTCAGCCACCGGGCCGCCCACTCTCTCTCTTGTAAACATTATTATGCAGCTTGAAAACAAAGCAAAGAGTTGTCTTTCTCTGATTGGTTAGCAGTCCATTAACTTGTGCCCATTGTCCATGAGGTGTGGAGGACCTCGGTTTTGCAGATGTGCATTCTTCTTAGAAGATAAGGGAGCGTCTGCTTCCTCCTTTGGGTTATTCTGTGAAAGAAAGTAACGTGATCTGCAAACTGGGGCCTTTTGTATTCCTTTATCTCCATATGTTTTATTGTCTCTCCTATATGCATCAATGATTTGGTCAAAGAATTTCCTGCTCAAGAAAAAAAGATTCAGCTTTCCTCACTGGACATATTTTTTTATTTCGTGTTTCCTTTTTCAAAATTAATGCTAGGTTTTATACCACTTCCCTCCAGTAGCATAAACAAAAAGAGTGAAAAACTGCTTTAAACCCATTTCGCTGTTGGTCAGAATATTACAGCATTACTTCCTAGGGCCGTGACAGACGGACGGCATCTTCATACACTGTTGTCCGCTTCCTTTTAGTTTTATAACTGTGGTGGCCTCCGTTTTAAGTGTTTTCCCCAATAAATTTAATCGTTTTATCGGGAAATAGTTAATATGTGTTGTGCAGGAAATTGGAATTAACAACACAAACTCTGCCGATATAAGCATCTATTTTTTTCCGTCCGACCGAGCGTGGAACTGAACACATAGTAAGGAGTGGAGTAGCCGGTAAGTATTCTGTTATTTTGTTTTAATGCAAATATTTTTCTCAAGATTGCTTTTACAAAGTGACAAATGATGTGTGACCAATGAGTTGTTTTTTTTGTTTTTTTAACTAAGCTGCAGTGAAATATCCCAGTGTTAGATGTTAGCATGTGGCCTCGGTCCCCTCGTCAATGGCATAGTACCAAAACAACAACCTTTTGTTGTCTTGGAAATGCTGGCTGCCAGAGTAATGAAATTAAACGGAAGAAGATGGAGTGCCACGTCACTCAGTAGTAGTCCTGAAGTATTTTGGACAACTGGGAAATTGTATTTAAAGAGTTTTATTGCGCTATTTTTGTTTTATTTAACAAAGAAAAGGACTGTGTTGTGGCTCAGCGAACTCCAACCTCTCGAATTCATTCAAGTACCTCCCCACAAGAGAGGGAGCCATTAAAGCCTAAACCACAAAAGCAAATTAAAATTATTTAAACTCTGAGCCTTTAATGCTCCTTTAGGACAGAAAGACTACGCAATTTAAAATATAATTTGTCATAAATTTGTATTATTTTTATCTGATACATTATAAAAATATCCCTTTGCTCAAAATTCATTTATCAAATATAATACATCGGGCTTTGACCTTTACCTTCGCGGCAAATTTTAACCAGCTATATTTTCCTATATTAATGGATATCAGAAGCTTATTCTAGAAGCTTCACAGCTTCACCACCATGCGAGACACAACTTCACTACAACAGCCGATGGACTAGGGCATGATCCAAGCCTTTATGGCTCTCCATACTTGCAGTGCCCCCCAGCATCTTGTTGTTGAGATGGATGGTAATAGAGAGGATGAGTCTGTCTCTGGACCACAGTTCCTAACCCTAACCCACATAAGGGAGGTGAAGGATATGTTGATGTCATAGGACCCTTATAGGGATCACTTCATTAAGTGTAGCAATGCAATTAATTCTCCCATTGAACCAAATAAGAATTCTTTTAACACCCTAAAGACAAAACGCCAACAAGAAATATGAATCCATGAAACTTTTCCCTGTTTATTAACTTCAAGGACCCAAGTTACAATGGACGTCTCAACTCTCAAGGGAGGGGTGGGAAACAGAAGTGAGACGTCAGGTAGTCAAAACAACTGAAGGTCATGTGCAGCCAAAGGATCTTGTCCACATTCCAGCAGTCCAACTGAATTCGGCTTCCCTTTTGTTTAGTCTAATTAAGGAGCAAAGCATTTGCTTCGTTGCAAGCAAATATATAATAATGTAAGACTAATAACCCTAACATTCCCCCCTGTTATTATATATTGGAAAAAATCCCATAATTCATATTTTATGACCAATACAAATACACTTGGGGGAAGTCCGTTGTCTCCCTCTTTACCCGAATTCACCTTACTTGCATGTCTGGTCTGAAAAAGGAAGAACAAAATATTTCTCGTCCAACTCATATTCATAATTTGCATAATCCTGGACATCAATGTTCTCACCAGTAGGCTGTCTAATAAGCAGATACAATTCTTGCAATTTGAAATTTGTTAGAGCAATTGCACTAACCATAAGTCGGTTTAGCAAAGAGCGTAAGCAGAGGATAAGACAATGCCCACACATTGTCAAAGTAGTAGCAAAACAGCCATTGATATCACCACGGAGAAGGCCAATTTTTTGTCACTTGCCGAAGGTCTTATCCCACCAGTCTGCCCAGGCGGGCAGTTCCACTCCAGAATGCCTTTTCATTTCCGGTTCAGGGTCTGCAGGCCTTCAACGGCTCTGGTTAGGGACCCATTGGGTGACGTGTCGTTGAGTACAACATTTCCAAACATTGCACACGCCCCCTGCTCCACCAAGAGCAATATCAACCGTCAGAAGCATAATAACCGCTTTGCGGTCCTGCAAAGCCATGAGACTGGTGGCTGCCAGCTGTTCCGTCATTGCTACAAATCCGTGCTCAGTATAATTTCCAAGGTTTTTTTGGACATTGTAATGGATGTTGTTCACCCTATTCATATTTCTATTTGGCGTAACCCAAAGAAAAATATACTCCTGCTACAATTTGGCCAATCAACCCATAAGTCCGATCGCCATCCCTCGATGAGGCTCAACGCCGCCAGCCACCGCACCGAAATTCTGAGCCGCCAATTGTATCTCCTCTACTGTACATCAAAAAAGAGATACTGGTAAAAACAGTAAAACCAACGCACATTGTCCTGTTTCTTTTTGACAGGAGTTATATAATTTATTTGCACCACTTCTCCACCATAAGCCAAAACGTGGAATCAGTGGCGCAGTTTGTCTTGGACAATGAGCACACCATGTCTCATCTACCGCACCCAGATTCACACCATGCCCTGTAAGGTTCAAACAGGTAAAGTTAGCACAGTGGAAAATTGGCTTGTCATTTATTGCTTTCGCAACCGGATAGACACCGTTTCAATATTTTTTTTCTTTACAAGCAAGACACGTTTTTTTCTTTTGTAAAAACACTTTGCCCAAAGAATGGTGATTGAGGGAGTTGTTGTTATATCCGATTGTATTTTCCCTTGTCTGGTCGTTTGTTTTAACCCTTTGTAAGAAGGTTGAGTCTCAATTGAAACACTTTCACCTTTTTTGCATATGGAGACAATAAAACCAATATAAAATAGATCCCTATGGTTTATGGCATTGCTCCCTGCGCAATAATCCTTCCAATCAATATTGGAGTGGTTATTTTGTTCATTTCGTTTCATTACGTTAGAAAGGTGTTCTCACCTGTCTCCTCAAACGTTTCAACTGATAGAACCTTCTTACAGTGCAAAAGGTGGATCCACATCCTCCTCTTGGCTATTTTCATGTCTGCTGGTTGGTCAGCAACACTTGGTATGGACGTTCCCACTTCGGGTCGTGCTAGTGCTTCTTCTTTATACTATAGGTTGAGCACCCAGGCTCCTGGCACCACCGTTGCTCCAGTCTGTTTCCTGTTGAGAAGCACAGTCTCCGTCTGCTAACCCAAATTCAATGTGTTTCTTTTAAGTATTATTATTATTATTTTTTTAATGTAGACAGCCAGATTAGCTTCATCATCTGTTGGAATAATGATTAAAACCTTTTAAATCATTATTAGTAATATTTAATTAAAATAGGAAAACATCTTTCAACATAACTGGTTACACTTGCAAGGAGGGTACCTTGTGACGTCGTCTTAGTCCACAAAGCATTCTAAATTGTAGTAACTGAATCATTGTATTTAATCGCGACACTCGAAAAACATGTTATGTAATCAGTACAATAACGGCCTAGATGGTTAGAAAAACAACTGTGTGAGAATTGCCGAAGTAAGCATAAAAGTTGAACAAGGCACCCAAACAACGGTGTGAGGAATTGCATAATATTTTCATTATAAGGTAAACAAAGCTTTCTAAAGTAAACCAAGCAGTATTATAATGTAAACAACGCATTCTAAAGTAAACCAAGCAGTATTATAATGTAAACAAAGCATTCTAAAGTAAACCAAGCAGTATTATAATGTAAACAAAGCATCCATATTTTCAAACAATAATGCGATTATCGCCATCTGCTGCTGGAGTCCCGTCAAAACAGTCCCGTTGTGTTCTGCCGAAAAGCGTCCGAAAACAACGTGTCCTCGAGCTGTGGGGCCTTGAGGAGACGATGTGGAGGAAAAAATGTCCATGGTCCCATGAATTGGTTTATAGCCTTATTACTTATTAAAAATGCTTACAACACATAGAACATTCCATAATAAACCCAACATTTCCCTCCTTTTATTATATGTTGGTTATTCATTTTATGGCAAATCCAAGATGAGAGGGATATCTCCGTTGGCTGTTTTAATTTTACCCGCTTAGGCTCTACTCGTTCGGCAGGTCTGAAAAGCAGAAAACAAAATCATTTTCGCCCAATTCATCCTCGGAATTACCATGCTCCTGGAATTTACTGCTCCCCTCAGTACGTTTCATCAGCAGAGAATATAATTCATGCAATTTAGAATTTGTAGGGGCAATCGCAGTGGTTATAAGTCGGCTTATCAAAGATCTTAAGTAGGGAATAATACAACACCCACATAATGTCAAAATCGTAGCAAAAAGGGCTACGGAAAATGCAACAGATTGGGCCAAATCCTTATACTTTCCAAAGGACTTATGCCACCAGTTCTCCTAGGCGGATGCTCCGACTCCAGAATGCTTCTTCATATTGCGCTTGAGGGTCTGCAGGCCATCAATGGCGCTGGTGAGGGACCCCCCGGGTGACGTGTTGTTCGGTATGTAAGTGCAACACTCATCTCCGAACATTGCACACACGCCCCCTTGCTCCGCGAGCAGCATATCACCTGCTATGCGATCCTGGAACGCCATCAGACTAGTGGCTGCCAGCTGTTCCTTTATTGCCACAAATCCCTGTTCAGTATAATTTCCAAGTTTTTGGACATTGTAATGCAGGTAATTTATCCGATCAACATTTTTGTTTGGAGTAATTAAAAGAAAAATAGACTCCCAACCTGCTGCGATCTGATTAGGCAGCTTATACTCATCTGGTATGCCCTGGGGGATGCCAATCGCATCAATGTATGTCGGCTCACCCTCTCTCCATGCCGATCGACGCCGTCGCGAGGGGCCCACCATCATACCGGATTTCTGTGCAGCCAATTGTATCTCCTCTACTGTAGATGGAAAAACAGACACTGGTAAGAGCAGTGAGACCAAGGCACAAAGTCCTGCTGCATTTCGGCAGGAGTAGTATAATTTGTTTTGACCACACCACCACCATAGGTCAGAACGTGGTATCAGGGGTGCAGTCTGTTTTAGGACGTGGGCACACCACGTCACATTTATCGCTCCCAGTTTCGGACCGTGCACTGTAAGGTCCAAGCAGGTAAAATGATCAAACACAACATGTGTTGAAAAGTTAGCTTTGTCCTTTGCTCTTGGAACAGGGTATACATTATTTCAATTCTCACACTTTGGCTTACATTTTCTTTTATCATTATCTCCTTTACACAATCAGGGGTAATTTGCGCGGGTACTACTCTTAAGAGAGGTCGGGGCCCCCTACATGTTATGCAGGTTTGATTTATAGTAGTAGCTGGATTTTCCATCAACAATAACCAATTATTTCCCATTTGGGAAATCCCTGTTGCGGCAACGAATTCATCGTCTCTGGTCATCTCAGATTTTAATTTTACTATGGCGGATCCGGGTGTTTCCATCTCTGACGATTTTCTTACCGTCTCCATAGACATGGTCATTGTTGTTGAGACACAATTGTAGAATTTTGTTAAAAGGGTCTTCTCCACCTGCCCATGGACTTAGGAAAAACGTCAGACAAGGATTTTTTCCATAAGTTAATTTGTCAGTCTGAATACTGATTTGTATTCCCCCATCGTCTGGGTTAATTTTATCATAGGCCTGATGGTTCTTGCGCACGCGTATGTCATCCAAGCTTGCCAATCTTTACCAGTTTCCGCAACAAGGTTTCCCCAATCTGTTTTAGGACTGTTATGTACCCCACATTCTATAAAATCCATACGTATCCTTTGAAATGGATATGTATCTTTTGTAGCTTGACATAAGGGGGAATCGCCCGTGTTTTGGCCATATCTCTGCATATAGATTGAATCTATAACCTCCCCCTTTTTTGAGGCATGAAACTTACCATGACTCAAAATGGCAGCCCTCCTAGATCAGTCTTTTGTTTTTGTTTAGTCCCCCAGGTTCCCAAATTTCCCATTGCAGAAATCAAAAAATTTCATTTGGCGAAATCCTTCTCTTTAGGGCTTATCAGCGATTTCAGAAATATTCCACCTTGATATTAGAATATTGATATATCTTGGTGGCTAGCCCATTAAAACACAAAAGACAGACACTCATCCACGCTCGCACTCATAATCAAGGAATTTAGAGTGCTCCCCAATCATCCATAATTTTGGTTTGTTGGAGTAAAACTGGAGTACCCAGAGAAAACCTACGAATTCTTGAGGACACCAGGAATACTCCACACTCCGGAAGGTCTGGATCCACTCCGCATTAGTAGATCCTCGAACCGCAAGGTTGATGCCTGAAGAAACTAGGTAATTAATGTATTAGATTCACGTGCCACATATCTAAAAATAGAAATTTGTTCAATTGCCAACGCCCCTTACCCCAGTCAGTCAGCATGTGGACTGCCATGCGAGTGGCTGTGATTAACTATTTATTCGCCAATAATGCAATAATGGAAAAGTTGTGACACATTGAAACACACACACACCCTTTAAGTATTTTAACCGTTTGTAAAAACTTTATCTCCATGTTCTGCATTAAGTTACACCCCCTTTCAACGCTATCAAATTTTGCCCATTCTAGTCAACCCATCTAATTAAAGCATTTCTCAAAGGTTGATATTTTATAATTTGGAGATGTTATTTTCTAAACATAGACATTATTTCATCACTTGTTTCACACCATGAAAGGCCCCACCAGAATTTGTTGTAGATATTCCCCTTTATCTAAGCTTGTTATTGCCAATCGTTATCACCGTAACATTTAGGTGTATTAACCCATAATTGCAATGCAGTACGTTTTGGCTAAATTCTTAATTTGTACGCCCCTAAAGTAATAGACAGTAACGTCCCAATAGTCATCAATATGACCTATACAAAAGCATATTCCCCCTTCAGGCCAAACAGGGAATGTCTTTTGTGCACTTAAAGACGCTCCGTGTTTCTTCTAGGGAAACTATGCCTATCCTAAATCATTTATCTTATCTACCCCAGCCAGGTTCAATTTACCTAATAATTTGGACGAATGCCATGAAATTTCTCATTTCTGCATTGTTAATTTCATGTCTGATCTCTTTAACAACCAAATAACTCTTAATACCTAAGACATAAATTGCAAATCACCCCACACTATGTTTACTTAAGATAAGAGCTATTTCCTATAGCTCTCTGTTACCACAAGAAAAATCTACAATAATTAAATTAGAGAAATCAACCTTTTACTAGGCATTTCCTAATTACAATTTTCAATTCTTAATAAAGGACCCACAAATTGTCACCAATATGCCATAATATTGTAAAAAAAAATCCATTCATTTTTCTTTAACCAGCCAATCTCCTATATTAAAGTATTTTGAACAATCCAACCATTCAAAAACAGTAATAATATCGTTTTATCCTCCAAAACTAGCTCTCTTCAATTAAGAGCCCTCTGAACTTCACAAAACAAAAAATAAAATAATAATAATAGCATTATTCCCAATTCCAAAGCTTTTACCAAATCAATCTTTGCCAAACAGATTTTCTATCACCTCGAAAGACATTTCTGATTAAATCCAAAGAATAAGTGCGAAGGTCATTGCGGAAACCCTGCTGCTTTTATTATGAAGTGTTTAACGGAAGCGCGCTCTTAGCCGCTAACTGTGACCTTCACGAATGCTGCAAAGCAGCTAATCAATGTTGACATTCCTAAGCGACCTCTTTTTCTTTCTGCCCACAATGCTTCGCCTCCTGTGCACAATTACAACGCTTTTTAGAGAAGACTAAATTAATTCCTCTCCCGATATCCAACTATATCACAATATTTTGCCAAGACCCCATAATCACTGTAATATATTGATAATGATAGTTGCCTCGGGTTATGGAAGAGTGTTTAACCACGCCCCTGGAGCCGTGGGGTAGCACAGCGTAACCCGGAAGTAGTAGTGTTGTGTGTCCGGTTTGTGTGTGTGTGTGTTGTTGGATAGTGGCAATAAAGAGCTACACGTGTTTTACCCTGGGCTCCGCCGTCTATTACTGTTATGGATATATTAACAGTTAGATAACCTGCAAAGTTATTACAGTGGCGACGAGGATGGGATCCCTTTCCATGCGGTAGGGATTAAAAATTTCGGACGAAGAGATTAAGGCGTTACAAGGAGGTAACGTGACTTTGCAGACTAGCATTAGCACGAGTGCTAAGCTAACGGCGGCGCTGCATCATGGCCAGATTCCTGGGAAATCTCGGCGAATACGAGGCAGTTAAAGAAGATTTTGAATCTTACTTGGAACGTTTTGAGCAATGGATGATCATCAACGAAGTGGAGGAAGGTAAAAAAACCAACGTGTTCCTGTCTATAATTGGTGCAGAGGCTTACGGATTGTTAAAACACCTTTGCATACCAGAGAAGCCTAGTAGCTTCTCATATGAGTTGCTAAGTGGAAGATTAGCATCTCATTACAACCCGAAACCGCTGGTGATCGCGGAGCGATTCAAGTTTCAAAAGAGGAATCAGAGAGAGAACGAGTCTGTGTCGGATTATATCGTGGCGTTGAAGCAGCTATCCAGCCACTGCGAATTTGGTCTCCAGTTGGATGAAGCAATGAGAGACAGATTTGTTTGTGGATTGAGAGTGGAAGCTATTCAGAGAAGATTACTCACGGAGCAAGATCTAACATTTAAAAAAACATGTGAACTGTCGTTGTCCATGGAGATGGCATCAAAGAGTACGTTGGAGTTCGCTAGCAAAATGGAAGAACCTGCCACATTAAATAAGATTGACCAGGAAAAGACAAGCAAAAGTGCATGGAAATACCAACCAGCCACCAGCGATTGGAAAAGTAAAACCACAAGTGGAAAATTCAGACCACAGAGAAGAGAAAATCACCAACCCTGTTACAGATGTGGACTAAGCAACCACGCCGCTCATGAATGCAGGTATAAAGGAGAGACATGTTACAAGTGTTCAAAAGTAGGACACATAGCAAGGATGTGTAAAACTAAAAATTGGCAAGGACACACGCAGTATGTAAAAGGAAATAAAAATGAGACAACAGGAAATGCGGATGATGAACTGTGGGAGTCATATCGCTTGAATGCCGTGTATCCCACAAATGCTGTCGGGAATTGGAGGAAGGAAATGACAGTACAGGTCATATTAGAAGGAACTCCTCTCGAGATGCAACTGGACACAGGAGCAGCTGTAACACTGGTTTCAGAAATTGTGTATAAGAAGCATCTCTCTCATCTGCCTTTGGAAGTAAGTAAAGTGCAGCTGTCAACTTTTTCCGGAGAGAACATTCCTTTGATGGGACAAGTGACGGCCAAGGTAAAATATGGGACCCAGAGTGGGGAGCTACCATTAGTGATCGTAAAAGGTGACAGACCAGCGCTACTTGGCCGTAACTGGCTCAAAAACTTCAAACTGGACTGGGCACGCATCTTCTCAGTTATACCGGCAAGGGGCGGTAACGATGCAGATGAGGAGTATGGTGACTCAAAGCCCAAGAAAGTGCGTGCAGTACCCCGTGAGCAAAAGCACAAGCGCTCCAAGGATTCACAGGATGAAAGTGAGGACTCCGAGGAAAAACTCCCCAAAACCAAAAATGATTCAGCAGATGACTTTGGTAGTGATGACCAAGACAACGACTTTGGAGAGGAAGAGGAAGACGGAGGAAGTGACTACAGTATAGAGTACAGAACGTCAGCAGAAAATGCCAACGCACATGCGTTATCTAGACTGCCCGGGAAGGGGAAGGATAACACCGCGGAGGAAAACAGCATCTTCTATTTCTCAGTAGTAGATGAGCTTCCCGTGCAAGCTACAGAGATTGCACAGAGCACTCTCAAGGACCCAGTCCTATGCAAAGTACTGGAGCTGACTCGGTCTGGATGGCCAAGTCAAAACAAGGACGAGAGACTGAAACCATACTCTTTCAGGAAAAATGAACTGTCGGTGGAACAAGGCTGCATATTGTGGGGAATTCGAGTTATCATTCCACCAGCACACCGAGAGCGACTACTGCATGATCTTCACCTAGGACACCCGGGAGGGTGCAGGATGAAGGCCTTGGCCAGGAGCTATTTGTGGTGGCCGCAGTTGGACAGTGACATAGAACATACAGTACAACAATGTGACGCCTGTCAGAGTGTGAGGAAACTACCTGCAACCGCACCTCTACACGTCTGGAAATGGCCGACTAGAGTTTGGCAGAGAATACATATTGACTTTGCAGAGAAAGACCAACACCACTTTTTAGTACTAGTGGACAGTCATTCAAAATGGCTGGAGGTCATCGCCATGGCAACAACCACAGCAGCCAAAATGATTGAGGTGTTGCGGAACATTTTTTCTTCCTACGGGCTTCCTGAGGAGATTGTTTCTGACAACGGACCTCAATTCACTTCGCAGGAGTACAAGACATTCCTGCTGAGCAACGGAATAAAACAAACTTTGGTACCAGCTTACCATCCCGCTTCCAATGGAGCGGCAGAGCGAGCAGTTCAGACAGTGAAAGCATCACTGCTGAAACAAGTACTCGAGGAGAAGAAACAAAAGGTCACAATAACTATGCAGCACAGGCTAGCTAACTTCCTGATAGCATACAGGAGTACACCGCACACTGTTACAGGATGTGCACCAGCGGAACTGTTTTTAAAACGTAAAATCAGGACCAGGTTCATCTTACTGAAACCAGATCTCGCTCGAGTGGTGGAAGCAAAACAGGAGAAGCAGAAACACTATCATGATAGAACCACCTCCAAGCTGAGACATCTGTCTGAGGGTGACTCAGTTCTGATCCGGAATTTCCGTGGAGGGAAGGAGAGGTGGACAAAAGGAACAGTGGAAAAGAGACTCGGACCAGTCACCTACCTGGTGTGGAATGGTGTGAGCCGACGCTCGATCCACATTGATCATCTGCTGTACAACCAACCGTCCAGACCAGAGACATTGGAGCTTCCGGATGAGCAGCTGGACATCACAAACAAGTACCCTGTGGTGGTTCACGCAGATGTGGGGGGGAAAGGCACACCTGGAGCAGTAGGTGGTAGCCCGTACTCACCTGAAGAGACACGTGTAACATCTTCGCCAGGCTCAGTGGCCTGTGACAAGACAGTTACACCTGACAACCGAGCAGTCAGTTCCCCAGAGGTGTGTGGGCGCAGGTACCCAGTGAGAGATAGAGCACCTCCGAAGCGACTGAATTTGTGATCGGTCAGTTGTGAGGAACGTCGTTCCTAAAATAAAAGAGTTCCTGTTCATACAAAAATGTGAAAAGAGTTCCTGAGATTGAAATGTCAAAGACTGGAATATTGAGTCTAATGGTTGTGTTAGCAGTAATAATTTAGTTACAAGTTGAGAAGTAAAATTATAAAAAGTTAATGAGGCAAAGATAATTGTTGGAGTTGAGTGCTAAGTCTAAATAGGAACTTCATAGTTAAAGGGGGAGGAGTGTAATATATTGATAATGATAGTTGCCTCGGGTTATGGAAGTGTTTAACCACGCCCCTGGAGCCGTGGGGTAGCACAGCGTAACCCGGAAGTAGTAGTGTTGTGTGTCCGGTTTGTGTGTGTGTGTGTTGTTGGATAGTGGCAATAAAGAGCTACACGTGTTTTACCCTGGGCTCCGCCGTCTATTACTGTTATGGATATATTAACAGTTAGATAACCTGCAAAGTTATTACAATCACAATATCCTGCAAGCATAACTATATCATTGCAAAACCCATTTCTGCCCTCAAGTTTGCTTCAGCACCCCAAGGCCAATTATTGTAATGTCTTCACGGAAGGGGTCCCCCAAAAATTTTAGTCCCTTGTGCGGTCCGCGCGCATACTATACTGAATGTCTAACACCGTCAAATCAGCCGCACCAAAACAGAGCGTTTCCCCCGCAGTCGACGCATTATTTGGCAAGTTTAGAGTATGACAAAAACGCAGTTTTGGCAACCCTGCTAAACATTTAATTGGCCGTTTTGTATTTCTGTTAACCAAAATATTCCCGCGAGCAGACGGGAACGAAACCAGGATAAGCCACAATAAGCCATTTCATTCCAGTACATTGACAGTACATTTAGTTACTATTAACAAAGTATGCCTAGCACTTGGAAATAACCATTTTAATTGCCGTTTTACAACTTTCAGCATCACACAAACATTCCAATTGAATTCCATTCACAAAGAATGTGATCTCTAGTTTAAATTTAGCTCACCATCCCATACCTGTCAACTTGTACGTTTTATACGTATTTTATATGTTTTTTACCATTTCAAATCATGTACGCCGTACACCGACTTTTGTACGGGGAAAAAATAAAATAAAAAAAATATCGCCAATATTTATGAAAACCGATCTCAACAAGACCGTTTTGGCTAAAATCCAGATAGTCTCGTAGGCTGGTAGCCAACGACGCTACTGTCATCGATCGTTACTATTGTCACGGTATACCAGCAAAAATTATCCTCAATCGTATGTATTTTTTAGCGGTGCGTACGGCAATATCGATAAAGGATGACATGCGCATGCATAGATATACATAGAGTAAATATCGTGGAAGCAAGCATGGAGGAGCCACCTAGTAAGAAACGAAGAACTCAAGGATTGGGTCGACACCAGAAAGAATGGGAGTTACTTCAAGGTGAATATGCTGAATGGATTAAAGCATCGTTAAGAGGCACTCAATTCTCATTCTGTGTCCCTTGCAATAAAGACGTGAAAGTTGCTGCGAGTGGATTTTACGATCTGAAGAGCCACTTTAAAACTGCCGGACACGTGGAGAATGTGAAAAAAAACAATTCACATGTCCCATTAACCAAGCACTTTGTCTCTACCGCAAATCCTGCAGCATCCCACAAGACGACAAATGCGGAAATTCTCTTCTGCCATTTTCTTGCTGAGCACAACATTGCTTTCACAGCTGCGGACCACTTCTCGGATTTGGTGAAAGTTATGTTTCCGGATTCACAGACAGCTAAGGTAATTTATTATTATTATTATTATCATCATTCATATCTACAATGAATCAGCATTTATGGCACCGTGAGGACAATGAGGATTTTGAACATGAGGATGTCATACCTGTCAACCTCTGCCGATAACTGCCCTTATAAATGATTATGATTCCCCTTACAAACCCCCCAAAAACCTTACAAACACCGTACGACGCATGTTTACTCGCGGTAACCAGACAGTGTAAACGAAATAACAAAGAGTATTATAATGTAAACAAAGCATTCTAAAGTAAACCAAGCAGTATTATAATGTAAACAAAGCATCCGTATTTTCAAACAATAATGTGATTATCGCCATCTGCTGCTGGAGTCCCGTCAAAACAGTCCCGTTGTGTTCTGCCGAAAAGCGTCCGAAAACAATGTGTCCTCGAGCTGTGGGGCCTTGAGGAGACGATGTGGAGGAAAAAATGTCCATGGTCTCATGAATTGGTTTATAGCCTTATTAAAAATGCTTACAACACATATAGAACATTCCATAATAAACCCAACATCATCCAACTCCAATCGTTCAGTGATTAATGGCGATTTGTATGGTCTACCAAAAAGGATTTTCATGTGTTGTTGTCCGGTTGAACTCTTTATGTAGGCGCAGTGATTTCATAACGAAATATGGAACCTGTTAGAATTATTATGGAATATTCTATATGTGTTGTAAGCATTTTTCAATAAGTAATAAGGCTATAAACCAATTCATGAACCATGGACACTTTTCCTCCACATGTCTCCTCAAGGCCCCACAGCTCGAGGACACATTGTTTTCACACACGCTTTTCGGCAGAACACAACGGGACTGTTTTGACGGGACTCCAGCAGAAGATGGCGATAATCGCATTATTGTTTGAAAATACGGCTTTGCTTTGTTTACCTTGAAAGCATTCCTCACACTGTTGTTTTTCTAACCAGCGAGGGTGTTATTGTACTGATTACATAACCATGTTTTTCGAGTGTCGCGATTAAATACAATGATTCAGTTACTGCAATTCAGAATGCACTGTGGACTAAGACGGCGTCGCATCGCATTTTCCTTGCAAGTTGTAAGCAGAGTTTGTTGAAAGATGTTTTTCCTTTTTTAATTAAATATTACTAATAATGATTTAAAAGGTTTGAATCGTTATTCCAACATTTGGTCCTTCGAGCCGGATTTTCCCTAGAAGAAACATGGAGCGTCTTTAGGTGCACAAAAGACTTTCCTTGTTTGACCTGAAGGGGGCGTATGCTTTGCTATAGGTCATATTGATGACTATTGGGACGTTATTACTGTCTATTGCTTTAGAGGCATACACATTAAGAATTTAGCCAAAACTTACTGCATTGCAATTATGGGGTTAATACAACTGAATGTTACGGTGAGAACGATGGGCAATAACAAGCTTAGATAAAGGGGACTATCTACAACAAATTCAGGTGGGGCCTTTCATAGTGTGAAACGAGTGATGAAATAATGTCTATGTTTTAAAAATAACATCTCCAAATTATAAAATATCAACCTTGGAGAAATGCTTTAAGTAGATGGGTTGACTAGAATGGGCAAAATTCGATAACATTGAAAGGGGGTGTAACTTAATGCAGAACAATGAGATAAAGTTTTTTGCAAACGGTTAAAATACAAAAAGGGGGTGTGTGTGTGTTTCAATGTGTCACAACTTTTCCGTTATTACATTATTGGCGAATAGATGGTTAATCACAGCCACTCGCAGGGCAGTCCACATGCTAACTGACTGGGATAAGGGGCGGTGGCAATTGAACAAATTTCTATTTTCAGATATGTGGCATGTGAATCTAATACATTAATTATCTAGTTTCTTCAGGCATCAATCTTGCGGTTCGAGGATCTACTAATGCGGAGTGGATCCAGACCTTCCGGAGTGTGGAGTATTCCTGGTGTCCTCAAGAATTCGTAGGTTTTCTCTGGGTACTCCAGTTTTACTCCAACAAACCAAAATTGTGGATGATTGGGGGAGCACTCAAAGCAAATTCCTTGATTATGAGTGCCAGCGTGGATGAGTGTCTGTCTTTTGTGTTTCAATTGGCTAGCCACCAAGATATATCAATATTCTAATATCAAGGTGGAATATTTCTGAAATCGCTGTTAAGCCTTTCGAGGACGGCGGTGGCAGAGTAGGACAGAAACAATAAAGAAAAAGAATTTCGCCAAATGAAATTTTTTGATTTCTGCAATGGGAAATTTTGGGAACCTGGGGGACTAAACAAAAACAAAAGACTTATCTGGGAGGGCTGCCATTTTGAGTCATGGTAAATTTCATGCCTCAAAAAAGGGGGAGGTTATATATTCAATCTATATGCAGATATATGGCAAAAACACGGGCGATTTCCCCCTTATGTCAAGCTACAAAAGCTACATATCCATTTCAAAGGATACACATGGATTTTATGGAATATGTGTGGTACATAACAGTCCTAAAACAGATTGGGGAAACCTTGTTGCAGAAACTGGTCTAGATTGGCATGCTTGGATGACACACGTGTGCGAAAAACCATCAGGCCTTCGATAAAATTAACCCATACGGTGGGGGCATTACAAATTATAATTCAGACTGACAAATTAACTTGTGGATCTTTGTCTGACGTTTTTCCTAAGTCCATGGGTAAGAAGGTCGTCGGAGATGGAAACACCCGGATCCGCCATAGTAAAATTAAAATCTGAGATGACCAGAGAATTCATTTCTGCAACGGGGAGTTCCCAAACGGGAGGCGGTAAGAAATAATTGGTTATTGTTGATGGAAAATGCAGCTATTATAAATCAAACCTGTATCAAACCTGTATAACATGTATGGGGGGGCCGACCTCTCTTAAGAGTAGTACCCGCGCAAATTACCCCTGATTGTGTAAAGGAGATAATGCAAAATTTTTAGTGTTATATAAAGGTCTCATACTACAAGTTCTGTTTAGAAGTGTTACACAAAAGAGGAAATAATTTATAATTAGAATTATACCAATATTTATTACAATAATTTATACCAATTATTGTGGCATAAAGGCTCATTGAACTGTACTCATATATTGATCTTGGATTGAATCGAATTTTGCCAGACTGTAATATCTGTACATACTGTATCGTTTTTCAAAGAATTGATATTGACAAAAGATGTAAGCCCAAAATGTATGAAATGGAATAATGTCTACCCAGTTACAACGGCAGCAAAGGACAAGCCTAACTTTTCAACACATGTCGCGTTTAATCATTTTACCTGCTTAGTCCTCACAGGGCACGGACCGGCACTGGGAGCGATAAATGTGACGTGGTGTGCCCACGTCCTAAAACAGACTACACCCCTGATTCCACGTTCTGACCTATGGTGGTGGTGGGGTCAAAACAAATTATACGACTCCTGCCAAAATGACAGCAGGACTTTGTGCCTTGGTCTCACTGCTATTACCAGTGTCTGTTTTTCCATCTACAGTAGAGGAGATACAATTGGCTGCACAGAAATCCGGTATGATGGCGGGCCCCTCGCGACGGCGTCGCATGGAGAGAGGGTGATACATTGATGCGATTGGCATCCACGAGGATGAGTATAAGTTGGCTAATCAGATCGCAGCAGGTTGGGAGTATATTTTTCTTTTAATTACTCCAAACAAAAATGTTGATTGGATAAATTACCTGCATTACAATGTCCAAAAACTTGGAAATTATACTGAACAGGGATTTGTGGCGATAAAGGAACAACTAGCAGCCACCAGCCTAATGACGTTCCAGAATCGCATAGCAGTGGATATGCTGCTCGCGGAGAAAGGGGGCGTGTGTGCAATGTTCGGAGATGAGTGTTGCACTTACATACCGAACAACACGTCACCCGAGGGGTCCCTCACCGACGCCATTGATGGCCTGCAGACCCTCAACCGCAATATGAAGAAGCATTCTGGAGTCAGTGAATCCGTCTGGCAGCGCTGGTGGCGGGATATGTTTGGAGAATATCGGAATTTGGCTCAATCCGTTGCAGTTTCCGTAGCCCTTTTTGCTACGATTTTGACATTGTGTGGGTGTTGTATTATTCCCTGCTTAAAATCTTTGATAAGCCGACTTATAACCACTGCGATTGCCCCTACAAATTCCAAATTGCATGAATTATATCCCCTACTGAGACGTGCTGACACTAACAGTGAATTCCAGAAGCATGGTAATTACGAGGATGGATTGGACGAAAATGATCTTATTTTCTGTTTTTCAGACCTGCCGAACGAGTAGAGCCTAAGCGGGTAAAATTAAAACAGCCAACGGTGATATCCGTGTTATTTTGAAATTGTCATAAAATGAATAACAAACATATAGTAAAAGGAGGGAATGTTAGAATTATTATGGAATATTCTATATGTGTTGTAAGCATTTTTCAATAAGTAATAAGGCTATAAACCAATTCATGAACCATGGACACTTTTCCTCCACATGTCTCCTCAAGGCCCCACAGCTCGAGGACACATTGTTTTCACACACGCTTTTCGGCAGAACACAACGGGACTGTTTTGACGGGACTCCAGCAGAAGATGGCGATAATCGCATTATTGTTTGAAAATACGGCTTTGCTTTGTTTACCTTGAAAGCATTCCTCACACTGTTGTTTTTCTAACCAGCGAGGGTGTTATTGTACTGATTACATAACCATGTTTTTCGAGTGTCGCGATTAAATACAATGATTCAGTTACTGCAATTCAGAATGCACTGTGGACTAAGACGGCGTCGCATCGCATTTTCCTTGCAAGTTGTAAGCAGAGTTTGTTGAAAGATGTTTTTCCTTTTTTAATTAAATATTACTAATAATGATTTAAAAGGTTTGAATCGTTATTCCAACAGAACCTTTTGCCAATCTCGTCAATTATTTTGTTAACACAATTCCGGTGCCATTGTCATTATAAATCAATGTTCTTTGGAATTCCATACCGTGCACTGATATGCCGAGCACAGGTAAAGCATGCTCTGCAAAAATTTCCGCAAAGAACTTAAACACATAAGTTGTGTAGTGGCACCATACCAAGGCCACCATCCCCCCTGTTGGGACATAAGACTTCCCATGACTCAATATGGCAGCTCACCCAAGTAAGCTGATGTACAATTTTTTTTCTCAGTGCTCCCAAATTCCCCATTTCGCAGACCAGGTTATTTGTTCCTCCACGTCACGTTTCACATTTGGAGTACTGCTGCTGCTCATCAAAAAATTCATTTGACGAAATATTTTTTTCCTATAATTTGTCGCCGCCATCCCTGAAGGGCTAATTGGCGATTTTAGAAATTGAATCCAAATTTCCAAATCCTTTTCAACCTTGATATCTGATCCATTGATTATATCTCGGTGGTCAGCCAATCAAAAACACAAGACGGAGAACCATTCACGCTCACACTCAATCAAGGGAATTTAGAGTGTTCAACCAGTCTAGCATCCATAATTTTGGTTTGTGGGAGAAAACTGGAGTACCCGGAGACAACCCACGAATTCTCGAGGATACCATGAAAGCGCCACACTCTGGAAGGTCAGGATCCCCCCGGCTTTCATTAGTAGATCTTAAAACCATGAGGTTGATGTGCTAACCACTAGTCTGTCCATTTGGGTCCCATACATCAGTGGCCTGCAAATTTTCATCACAGGGGGAGACCGCCATCCCCAGTGGGCCTCCTTGGCAGCTCACCCCCTTTTGCTGTCCTATCAGCAATAATCATTCCCGAAGGAAATAGGTAATTAATGTGTTAGATATGCGCGTCACACATCTACAAATAGAAATTTGCTTTTGGAAGTCCAATTGCCGCCGTTCGTCGCCCTAGTAAGTCAGCATGAGCGACTACCATGCGAGTGGCTGTAATTAACTCTTTTTGTGCCGATAATGCAATAGTGGAAAAACTGTTATACATTGAAACACACACGCACCCCCACACATATATATTAACCATTTGTAAAAAAATAAAACCTCCATGTTTTGCATTAAGTTATACACCTCCGTTAATGATATCAGTTTAGCTGTTTGTACATAGAATTGAGGTGGCAATAGTTTTGCCTCTAAAGTTTTTTAGTAGCAGATAGTATATTGTATTCCGTTTGAGTTTTGCCCATTCCATTGTTTCGTAGATAACCCGTCTACATAAAGCATTACTCAGAGGTTGATATTTCATAATTTGGAAGTGCTATTTTTTACCATAATTCCAGCACTTGTTTCACACCATGAAAGGCCCCCCAGATTCCGGGCGTCCAGTGCAAAATAGAGCCAATTTCCAAATTTCCTCGAATTTGTTTTAGAAATGGGATTCACATTCCCCACATATTCAAGAACTCATGCGTCAACGCATTTTGTCAAACCCAAAGCGACAAACATAATTTGTTTCTTAGCTAGATTTTGGACCTTGGAGAATTGTCCATTTCCCACTTATCTAAGATTGTCCTTGCCAATCGTTATCTCTGTACTCTAACATTTAGCCGAATTAAACCCCATAATTGCAATGCCAAGTCTGTAAGTTTTAAGATAACGTTCTCTTAATTTGTATGCCTTTAAAGCAATAGAACGCAACCTCATTTGGTTGACATCAATTGTTCGATGCTTATGCAATCCGTAATATTCTAATAGTCATCAATATGACGCATGCCAAAGCATATTCCACCCGCCCAGGACGGAACAGGGAATGTCTTCCCTGCACTGAAAACCAGTGGCGGGCCGTGAATTTCCTACCGACGCCTTAAGCTGTCTGAATCAATCCAACCCAAAACTATTTTATGGCTATAAAACCTCGACTTCAGCTACAGCTGTGACACATAAAAAAGCATCAATAATAACCTCATACAATTGAAATATTATTTAGGAATATAGCCATATTTTACTCACAAGAAATCCTTTTTATCTGTACACAATATCCATCCTCCTTTTCTATCGCCATCGAAGCTAATGCTGAAAGTCGAGCCTGTCCTGTCGTATTTCTGGCATACTTTTTATTAGATTTAGTGCTGAATATGTTCGTTCCCGGTTGTGACAGGCTTGCTTGATTCGGAGTTTTCCGACCTTTCTTAATGATGTCCAGCTTTTTTTCTTGAAAAGTCCGTCTTGAAAATGGCTTTGACAGTAAATCTGCAAACAAATCCATTTCCAGCCGTTGCGGGTTGACAAAAACAATATATTTGCTTGTGCAGCTCGCTCCAGATACAGTTTGGTAGCTCTGGCTAGTCCACTCGGTACACGATCAATTGGTCGCCGGTCTTTTGGTCGCCAATCTTTTGGTCGCCGGTCTTTTGGTCGCCCGGAAGGTTATTGATAATTACCATTTAAATCTTTGCTCAAATTCCCTAAATACAAACTTTGAATTACCATTTAGTCATACTTAATGCCCTAGTAATTATTAGGCGAAAGAAAAGTGTCCGGTCCACTATGAACATTCACAAGGTAGAACACAAATAAAGCACACCGAGACAGATGAGTGAGATTTTGAAGCTTCTGCAGAAGGAGAGTAAGGAGGTGGTGGGTCCGACGACTCTACTTCTATAGAAAATATTTTACTTAGGGCAAGATTTCATGACATACAAATTCTCTATGCTAAGGGACATACACATTCCCTGTTACAAAGATGCAACGCGACAGTGACACCGATGGTGGTGATACTGATGATGTTAAAGGCTACATATAAACAAAGGACATACCCTATTACAAAGATGCAGTTTTGAAACCGATGGTTGTGATGTGGATGGAAGGTATCTATGACATGGGCATGACATGGATTGAAGGTGATGTCATAGATGTGAAACATTATTTGATTACTTTTCAAGAGTATTTCACAAAAAGCTCAAAATTTCTCGGACTTTTATTGTTTTTTGTTGGAGAACTTGTTAAGACCCTCACTGACGTACCTTCTTAAAGGGACAACGCATGTAAATACAAACTCTTATACACTCACACGTCGGCTCAGTGAAACTGCTCATGGCCATTGTTGGCTTTTATTGATGCGTAGACTGTGTTGTTTTACCTTGTTTTGTCGCCTGTCTTCTGGTCGTCGGTCTTTTGGTCGCCCGGACCAACGGGCGACCAAAAGACCGGCGACCAAAAGACGGCGACCAAAAGACGGCGACCAAAAGACCGGCGACCAATCGACCGCACACGGTCCACTCTATCACTAGCCAATCATAGCTGGTGAAAGCGATGACGTATTCCTACGCCTGCGAGAAGGCATTGGTGTCGCCAACTCGAAATCTGATTGGTTAAAGCAACAGTTTTATCGATGCTTGTTTTATGCAGCAGAGCCTGCAGAACTGATTGTGAAGGCCTCAAGGCAGATTTCTGACTCTGGCAACAAATAATAGCTGAAATGTGATTGGTTAGATGCTTAAATATGAAAACACACATCTGGAAGCAGCGCAACCAGGGAAAAAGGAATGAAAGGAAGCTGACAGACAATTTGGAATTATTTAATAAGTATTCATGGACAAAACATAATTAACATCAGTCTGTGATTCAGATATTTTTTTAGGCCAGCAGAGAAGGCCTTGCAGGCCCTGACGGTCCACCACTGCTGAAAACACTCATTGCCTCTTCAGTCCTAGGGAAATTATGCCTATCCTAAATCAATTATTTTATCTAAACCAGCCAGTTTACTTAGGCAATCTTTCTCCATTTTATTTAGATCACCCCTTCTTTTCGTGCGAATTTTGTCCTGCAGGTCTACAATTTTATGTATATTAAGTTGGCCAGCAAACCCATATTTGTTTATCCATAAGTTTAGGTATTTAACCCTTGAAGCGCTTTGATTTTCGACAAATTTCCAATCTTTACACGGCAGCCGCTGCTTCGGATCGTCTTGTTATTCGATCTCCCCATTTTGAAGTTAGGTGTGCAATTAGGGCAGTAATTTCCCCGTTATTATTATCTTCTCCTTCCTCCTTCGTTTGTTTTCCTTCGGTTATCATTACACACGCAACACACAAGTATACTCTCGGAGCTTAAGTAACGACCGGCTTAGGTACAGGACAACCGATGCCCTTACAGTTTTATAAACAAATACTCTGTCTCTTCACCTGTTAGTGACTAGTATTTACAGGGTTTTACTATCGCCATCTCCCGGACGGGATCTTATCCATTTCTCTCACAAATGGACCTTCACATGAATGCTTCCCCCACATTCGGAAACTCCTCACGAATGCAAAAATTCATGTGTACTTACCAGAGATGTCTTCAACTCTTTTAGGATGAGTCTTCAACCGTCGGGAATCCAGGCGCTCAGCTAAATTCCAGCCCGCAAAGGGTCTTAGATGCCGTGGCCACGGTCGTTCCCAGATGTCGACTCAGCGCCTGGATTCCTTCGGTATATTGATTCCCAGGCTCGACGGACCAATATGATGCGTTCACCAATAGGCATTCCCAAATGCACACACTAATATTGAGAAAAGACAATCTTCGAGGTTTTTCTTGCAAGGAGAAATCGAACCGTTCAGGTGTAGACCCAGGTTCCTTCTGGCGTCACACGCTTCTTTTCCTTGTTTATTAACTTCAAGGACCCGAGTTACAATGGACGTCTCAACTCTCAAGGGAGGGATGGGAAACAGAAGTGAGACGTCAAATAGTCAAAACAACTGAAGGTCATGTGCAGCCGTAGGATCTTCTCCACATTCCAGCAGTCCAAGTGGATTCGGCTTCCCTTTTTTTAGTCTAATTAAGGAGCAAAGCATTTACTTCGTTTCAAGCAAATATATAATAATGTAAGACTAATAACCCTAACATCTGTTTTTAAAAAAAATATTTAAATCAAGCTGAGAGGAATTATTTTCACTTTGAGTATATACTTGGAGTATTCACATTTTTTATTTATAGATTATATTTAGTTATAAAGGGAGGCCCGGTGGAGCGAGTGGTTAGCATGTCGGCCTCACAGCTCTGGGGTCCTGGGTTCAAATCCAGGTCAGGTCCACCTGTGTGGAGTTTGCATGTTCTCCCTGGGCCTGCGTTGGTTTCCTCAGGGTACTCCGGTTTCCTCCCACATTCCAAAGACATGCATGGTAGGCTGATTGGACACTCTACATCACCCCTAGGTATGAGTGTGAGTGTGAATGGTTGTCAGTCTGCTTGTGCCCTGCGACCCTAATAAGGATGAAGCAGTTCAGAAAATGAGATGAGATTTTGTTGTAATACATTATAGTCTTTTCATATGCCTATAACTGTTATATTTAATAAATACACTTATTGATATTTGCACTTGTGTACTTTTATTTTCGTATAGGTGCAAAAACATTAGTATGGTATGTAGTAATAATAGGGGTGATTCTACTTCGTCGTTTTTCAATTATCGCGACCATGTCTGGTCTACATTATGAGGGATTAGTGTACACTTAAGACACCAGATTGGTGAAAATGTATCCTCTTTATCAGTTGGAATGAAAACCTGCGCCCACCTTTGAAAGACCGGTTTGAACTTGATAATAGAGAGCCGTTGTGAGCAGTTTTAAGGAGGTTTTAGGTATTCGTGATTTCGACATATTCACGGCCGTGTGTGTACCCAAACCTCAGAAAATGCAGAGGATCAACTGGTAACCACAGCTGCCAGTGCTTCACTGTGAATTTTGGATGTTTTTTGGAATTAAGTTGTTGCTTAAAATATTATATCCAACTTGGCTCTTTAAAAAAAAGAATAAAAAGCGAGAAAGACTGTGGGGAGGAACTGTTAGTCCGTAGATTTCATGACACCATCAAAACCATTGTAGGTGAAGGGTTCCAGCACTGGGCTACAGATTTCGCGAGCTAGGCAGCCCATCCTGTTGTATTCACAGCTTTTTACACTGTCTGGACTTATGTAGATTCCATCAGCAGAGTGAATGGAAGGGTCCTCATCAAAGTAGTTATGTGGTTGTAGCAAGACACCACCACCATTGCCTATAGTTACGGTGTTGGGGATATCCTCTGCATGAGGGATGTGGAGAAATCCAGTGGTCACCCAGGCAACCAGATCCTGTAAACATTCAGACCATTTTGCAGTTATATCTCCTTGAAACACCATCGATACATGTTCAATGTCTCAGTTGCACTTTTTGTTGCAGTATTAGAGAATTTAAACACTGTACCTCATCTTCAATATTTTCATTGTCTTCAATGAACATGCTGAAGTCAACTGCTGGCTTCCAAATATTGTTTTGGTTATACAAACTGCTGCTGGTCTGCTCTGAGTCTTTATACTTACTAATGGCAACTTTATACCTACACAGACAAGCAGAGGAGAAACCAGGTAAATGACTGATTTTCAGAATAGTGGTGGATTGTTACGGTCGTGGGTGGAGGGCCCCGCAGCAGGCACAAGGACAACTTTAATCATGGCGATTTCTCTTTATTGCAATGCACTCAGAGTCAGTATGACGTATTGCTGCGAGATGCTGTGAGGCCGGTGACAAAGTCGAAAGTAATGTGGGACCAAGGGCGGCTCGGGATCGGCAGTGGAAGGAGAGGACCAGAACTTGGCCTGTTGGAGGACTTACTGCGGCCACACACGTGGCAGGGAGAGATGAATGAGTGGGAATCCTCCCTCATTGTTGGCCACCAGAAGCGTTGGCTCAAGACTGCCAGTGTGCGGGTGACTCCCGGGTGGCAGGTCAGGCAAGGGGTGTGGGCCCATTCCAGTACCCTGGAGCGAACCGAGATCGGGACATACAAGTTCTTCTGTATACCTCCTCTGTGGTCAGGTGCCACATCTTGGGCCCCGAGAACCTCGACCTCAAGATCAGTCCTCATGGTCGCTACTAAACAGGAGTGTGGAAGGATGGGAGTAGGGTTCTTCTCAGAATCCGAGGGTTGGAAAACGGGACAGTGCATCATGTTTCCTGTTTCTAGAACCTGGGACATAAGACAGCATGAAATCAAATTTACTAAAAAACAAGGCCCACCTTGCTGGTACTCCAAATTTTTTTGGTCGGTCCAAGCCACAAATAGGTGACGTGGTCCTTCAAGGTGGTGCTTCCATTCCTCCAAGTCTAGCGTCACTGCCAGCAATTCACAGTCCTCAATTCAGTAATTGAGCTCCATCGGATCAGCCTGTGGGAATAGAAGGCACAGGGGTGCCCCTTCCGATCGCCCAGTTTGTACTGTGAGAGGACAGCACCTAGCCACAATTCCAAGGTGTTCACCTTCACAATGAACAGCAATTTGGGATCTGGATGGGCGGGCACGGGAGCCGAGGTAAATCAGGCCTTGAGGTCACAGAAAGAGGCTTCTGCTGCCTTTGACCAATGTAACAGGGACTTGGTGGCTGTGAGTGCCGTGCGGGGGGTTGCAATGTGGCTCTAGTCCTTAATAATTGGCTGTAGAAGTTTGCAAACCCCAAAAAGTGCTGTAAATCCTTCCTTCCTCCTGGCCTGGGCCACTGAGTGATGGGCGTCACCTTCGCAGGAACCATCCGCAGTTCCCTGTTGGCCAAAATTAATCCAAGAAAGGTGGTCTATGAGACATGGAACTCACACTCGTCGGCCTTCATGTAAAGGCGGTTCTCCAAGAGCAGCACTAGCCACACGTGCTATTTGTGGTCTGTGGGGGTGCGAGAAAGGCCAGAATATCATCCAGGTACACAACATAAATCAATCCAGCATATCCCGAAGGACATCATTCAGGAGCGCCTGGAAAGTGCAGAGTCCAAATGGCATGACCAGGTAGTCAAAATGGCCCCGGGGGGGTCTGAAGGCCGTCTTTCATTCATGTCCCTTCCGAGTGCTAACTAGGTGGTAGGTGTTATGGAGGTCCAACTTGGTGAAAATGCGGGCCCTATGAAGCGGAGCAAAAGCAGTTCAATGAGAGGCAAAGGATACTTGTCCTTGAAGTTGATGCCGTTGAGACCCCGGTGGTCAACGCAGGGGCGCAGAGAGCCGTCCTTCTTCTTTATAAAAAAGAATCCTGCCTGCCCCAACTGGGCCTGCGGCCAGTGCGTCAGAGATGTATCCCTGCAGCGCCTCCCCCTCAGGCTGTGAAATGTTAAAAAGACGCCCAATGGGGAGAGAGGCACCTGGCAAGAGATCTATGGCACAATCATAGGGCGTTGCGGACGAAGCACCTTTGCATGGACCTTACTAAAACCCTGCTCAAAATCATGGTAACAGTCCTGCACCGTGGCCAAATCTGGGAGGTATGACCTTGGAGGAAAACTCGAGGGCGTACGAGTACGATTGGATTGGATAACTTTATTCATCCTGTTTTCGGGAAATTTCGTTGTCACAGTAGCAAGAGGGTGAGGATGCAGAAATAGGAAAGGCATTTTAGACATAAATAGATAGGCAATAAGTAAGTTAATAAATAAATACATTAATAAATATATAAATAAATAAGCGTGTTGCTGAAATATATATATATATATACAGTGGTACCTCGTCATACGACCGCTCGTCATACAAAATGCTCGTCTTACGGGGGAAATTTCGATCGAATAATTCGCCCGTGATGCGGTCAAAATTTCGTGATGCGACCAAGCCAGGCGGCCATGGCATTTTTTTTGCATATCTTTCGTGTATAACAATATTTACGAGCACCGGATGAGTTATTCAGACCAGGAAATGCATAACACGCATGCGCGGTGAAAAGAGGGCTTTCTGGGTAATGAAGTATATTCGTGCACACAACGCCGACAGGCAATGGCACTCAGAACTTTACCCACAATCAATACGTGGGTAAGCTCAGCTGCTGCGTTTCCTATTATTTTTATCTAATACGAGGAGTATTATATTACTTCTCGTTGGCTGCTCATAAGAACATCAGGGGCACTGGCTCGCAACAGCATCCCCGGTAGCAACTCTATCATAGGCGCCGTTCGAGGGGATGCGAACACAGATGCTATAAGCTAAAAGGGAGCCAGTAGCCAGCGCCCCCGAAGCTCCCATGAGCAGCAGAGCGATCGCTGATAAAAGACTCCTGCTCGTTGGCAAGTGGTCGTGCGTTATCCGATTGTGAGGACATTTGTGTGCATCATTTTCGGAATATTTTGAAGGGAATAGTACGACAGCAAACAGCCCATCGATAGCGAACGTGAGGGTGGAGTGCATTGTTGCCGTGGAGAAAGTCCCCCCGAAATGCCCCCCCCCCCTCCGCCTCCGTGTGTGTCGTCTCTCCCCTCCGCGAAATGTGTCTAATTTTACTCCTATTAAACACATGAATACTATCAAACCACTCGCTATTTATTACTTTGTCAATGTATTGCGAATTATAAGAAATAAAACATTTTTTCAATCCAATATCCTGTTTTGGGTGTTTTTTTCAGAGTTGGAACGAATTAATTTGTTTCCCATTCATTTCAATGGGAAACTTCCGCTCGAGTTACGAGAATCTTGTCATACGAGCTCAGTCCCGGAACGGATTAAGCTCGTATCTCGAGGTACCACTGTATATATATATATATATATATATATATATATATATATATATATATATATATATATATATATAGAGAGAGAGAGAGAGAGAGAGAGAGAGAGAGAGAGATGTATATATATATACATATACACACATATATATATATATATATATATATATATATATATATATATATATATATATTCACATACACATATATATATACATACATATACACACATACATACACATACATATATACATATATATATATATATATATATATATATATATATATATCCACATACAAATACACACACACACATATATATATCCACATACATATACACATATATAAGCACATATATACATACATACACATAGATGTACATGCATGCATACGGTAGGTCTTAACACTGAGCCATTTTTTTGTTAAAGAGCCTGACAGCTGATGGGAGGATCTGCGGAAGCGCTCCTTCCTGCAATGAGGATGCTGCAGTCTATTGCTAAAAGAGCTTCGGATGGACTCCACAGACTCATGCAGGGGGTGGGAGGTTCTGTCCATGATGGCCATCATCCTGGTCAGCATCCTCCGCTCTCCCACTTCCTCCACAGAGTCCAAAGGACAGCCCAGAACAGAGCTGGCCCTCCTGACCAGCTTTTTCAGCCTGTTCCTGTCCCTTTCCGTGCTCCCACATCCCCAACAGACCACTGCATAAAACACTGTAGATGCCACCACAGTGTCGTAGAAAGTCCTCAGCAGTGTCCTGCACACTCCAAAGGACCATAGACTCCTCAGTAGGTAGAGGCGGCTCTGGCCCCTTTTATACAGGGCATCTATGTTTGTGGACCAGTCTAGTTTGTTGTTGAGGTGAACACCCAGTTACTTAAAAGTCTCCACGATTTCAATGTCTGTACCCTGGATGTTCACCGGAGTGGTCTGTTGAGGATTCCTCCGAAAATTGATGACCATTTCCTTTGTCTTACTGGTGTTGATGTAGAGGTGGTTTTGCCTACACCAGTCAACAAAGGCTGTGATGACTCCCCTGTACTCCAGGTCGTTCCCGTCCGTCACTCGTCCAACAATAGCGGTGTCGACGGATAATTTCTGGAGGTGGCAGGTGTCTGTATTATGTTTGAAGTCTGATGTGTAGAGGGAGAAGAGGAGTGGGGAGAGCACTGTGCCTTGCGGGGCCTTGTGCTGATCACATGTCGCCATGACAAAACATTTATTCACAACATATGGTACGGAAACCTGGTAAAACAAACTACTACCAATATGAAAACAATTCTCAAATGGAATTTACAATTTTTAATCCTTAAAGTCTAATTCATCATCATAATATTTCAAAAAAAATTAAAGTCTGATTAATCATCAGCAGATTCACCAAACAATTGACTCCATTCTTCTTGAGCAACGATAGTGCTCCATGGGCGGACTCGTGTCCCTGGAGCAACTTTTCTTTGTTTTTATCACTATTACCCAATAAACTTGCCAAAGGCTATTTGGAGAAGGTTGGTTTTTGTAAAAGAAGGTAGATTATCGCCATTTGTCAGACAAAGACAGGTTTTAGGTCTCCTTTTATACATAACGGCTGCGGAGGGGACTTTTTCACCGGCAGAGGGCAGTGTTTCACCGGGATTTGTGTATAAAGCGCACCCGAACTTTGCTTCAGTTTTTCTTATAGAAAAATAGATTTCGTGATGCGACCAAGCCAGGTGGCCATGGCATTTTTTTTTTATATCTTTCGTGTATAACAATATTTACGAGCACCGGATGAGTTATTCAGACCAGGAAACGCACAACGCGCATGCGCGGGGAAAAGAGGGCTTTCTGGGTAATGAAGTATACTCGTGCACAGCTCAGCTGCTGCATTTCCTGTTATTTTTATCTAATACGAGGAGTATTATATTACTTCTCGTTGGCTGCTCATAAGAACATCGGGGGCACTGGCTCGCAACAGCATCCCCGGTAGCAACTCTATCATGGGCGCCGTTCGAGGGGATGCGAACACAGATGCTACAAGCTAAAAGGAGCCGCTAGCCAGCGCCCCCGAAGCTCCCATGAGCAGCAGAGCGATCGCTGATAAAAGACTCTGCTCGTTGGCTGCTCATAAGAACATCGGGGGCACTGGCTCGCAACAGCATCCCCGGTAGCAACTCTATCATGGGCGCCGTTCGAGGGGATGCGAACACAGATGCTACAAGCTAAAAGGAGCCGGTAGCCAGCGCCCCCGAAGCTCCCATGAGCAGCGTGGCGATCGCTGATAAAAGACTCTGCTCGTTGGCTGCTCATAAGAACATCGGGGGCACTGGCTCGCAACAGCATCCCCGGTAGCAACTCTATCATAGGCGCCGTTCGAGGCGATGCGAACACAGATGCTACAAGCTAAAAGGAGCCGCTAGCCAGCGCCCCCGAAGCTCCCATGAGCAGCGGCGCGATCGCTGATAAAAGACTGCTGCTCATTGGCAAGTGGACGTGCGTTATCCGATTGTGAGGACATTTGTGTGCATCATTTTCGGAATATCTTGAAGGGATTAGTACGACAGCAAACAGCCCATCGATAGCGAACGTGAGGGTGGAGTGTTTGTTCCGTTTACGAGTGCGTTGTGTGGAGAAAAAAAAAACGAAGCCCCCCCGCCCCTTTTGTGCCCCTCTCCCCTCGGCGAAATCCGCCCAATTTTAGTTAGATTAAACACTTTATTTCTATTAAACCACTCGTTATTTATTACTTTGTCAATATATGGCGAATTATAAGAAATAAAACATTTTTTTCAATCCAATATTCTGTTTTTGGTGTTTTTTTCAGAGAGTTGGAACAAATTAATTTGTTTCCCATTCATTTCAATGGGAAACTTCCCCTCGAGTTACGAGAAACCATATATTTAAGAAAATGTAAATACTTTAAGTACTGTACTGCCCAAGTCCTGTTCGTCAGTTTCGAGAGGCATTGCATGATCAATGGAATCTACAGGAGGCGCAGTAGGGGAGCTTTTCAGGAGGAGCTTTTGCGAGAGGTTTTTGGCGCATAAGTTGATGGGGAGTTGTCACCGCTGTTTTTTTTGTACAAATACGCTTTTGTACAAGGACATGAAACTGTCAAGACGATTGCCGTATTCGATTGCTATGACCATGTTGTCATCAATCTTCAGAACCTGTTGTTGCAAATTCCATGCCATATTGAACACAGCAACCTTGTGCATCATCACAGGGCACGACAGCTTACTGCTGCCGACTAGTGGATATAAGTAGAAGTGGAGTCAGCTATTGCTTATTTCAACCAAAAACACACATGTAATGGTTGATTGAGCAGGATTGTGAATCAATACGGGAATCGTGCAATGTTATATTGCAGAATCGACTTTTTAAACACCTTTAAGTTTAATGTGTCCATCATATACATATAGCATTGAAGGCCCTCGAATCAAATCGTATCAATTTGAGGCAGACATTGGAACAATGGGATGTATCAATTTTGTCAAGAAAATTCAGATTTTTATATTGCCAGAACATTTCTGATTTTACTGGGCTAACACTTTAGTTTGCTTGCTTCATGTTTTTTAACCTAGAAGAAAAAAAACAAGTAATAGTTTTTTCTTACCGGGCCCAGGACATCGCTTTCTCATCTGGCTCACTTTCTGGGAGGTGGTCTCCATTGAAGCTCATAACTTGGAGTCTATAGGAACGCTGATGGCCCCAAGCGTTGTTTTTTTTGCTTGCAATGTGGAGGTAGCGAGGAATTTTTGTACCATGACGGAGAGCTGCCTCCTATAAAAGTTCGTCCAGAAAACACGTATGGATTAATTTTCTGCACTTCTTATCCTCACAAGGGCGGATGATGCTGAAGACTATCCCAGCTGACTACACCCTGAACTCATTGCCAGCCACTTGGCTCGGTACAAACCAATCACACTCACTTTCATCGCTAGATAATTTGCAAAGCCAAACTAACTACAGACGCTCCCCTACTTACGAACATTCGAGTTACGAACAACGGTACATACGAACAGGTCTGCAAATTGCGTTTATGTCGAAAAATGTTCGTAAGTTCGATTTTGTATTGCGCACCTTTTTCCGAGTAGTACTTCTTTCCGCCGCTAATACCGACGCCTGGCGCTGTGAGAGCTCAGCTCAGCCTGCATCTACCTTCTTCTGCCCACTTCGTTGCAATGCGGAAGTGCGTGAACGTATCTCCAGTGCGCAAAGAACCTTTTTCATTTTTATCATTAAATATCTCGTGCATCCATTATTCATTATGGTTGGTGAAAAGCGAAAGGCTTCTATTGAGGGAGGTGCAAGGAAGAGGCAAGATTATCGCAGTCTACATTAACCACGATATGCGAGGGATTACTGGAGTTATCTGGGATATGCTCCAGCATCCACGCACCCTTTTGATGATAAGTGGTTCAGAAAATGAATGAATGAAACATTTGGCAAAGTAGAGGATTTCTGGAAATGATTTCTGAGTGTGGGAATAATATTATTTAACACATATGCAACATTTATCAACACTGAAAGTGTCCAAGAAATGTATAAGGGCTGTTGCTAACATTTTTTTTTTTATAACATGAAAATAATTGAATTCATTTATGAAAATAAAGTTGGTGGCCCGACGGCTGAGTGGTTAACGCGTCGGCCTCACAGTGGGGGACCTGGGTTCGAATCCAGGTCAGTCCACCTGTGTGGAGATTGCATGTTCTCCCCGGGCCTGCGTGGGTTTTCTCCAGGTACTCCGGTTTCCTCCCACTTTCTAAAGACATGCATGATAGGCTAATTTGACACTCTAAATTGCCCCAAGGTATGAGTGTGGGCGTGGATGGTGGTTTGTCTTCTTGTGCCCTGTGATTGGCTGACCACCAATTCAGGGTGTCCCCCGCCTCTGTCCCGAAGTCAACTGGGTTAGGATCCAGCATCCCCCGGGACCCTAGTGAGGATAAAGTGGTTCAGAAAATGACATGAGAAGATAAAGGTTTACCTGTTCTGTCTTAAGTTGCCTCTCAACCAGCTGGGGAATCATAGTATAGTTATCAGGCATCCATGGTAATGTTACATTTACAAACTCCATATCTTTGGTCTGGAACACATTGTTCACACCTGGACAAAAATATATCAAATAAATGTAAAATATTAAGTCCGTAAAAATCAGGCTCTGAACTTTCTTAATGCATATGCATGTTAGGGCCTCTGCTTTGATCTGCTTTAGTGCTGTCTTTTCCTGACCGGGTATTGATAAAATAAACCTCCTTGTGGGCCGGATTCCTACCATGACATTGGTCAGGTTTTCAGCAAGGACTGCACAGTGTCACTTCCCCCTCGCCGCCCCTACAACTGCACCACCAACTGCCTTCCAGGAGAGGCCCTTCCCTTTATTCACCATCTCCCAAGCACAAAGGGAGGTAATCGTAAAGGTATATATAGTAGTACCTTGAGATACAAGTTTAATGCAGTCAGGCACTGAGCTCGTATGTCGATTTACTCATATCTCAAATCAACGTTTCCCATAGAAATGAACGAAAAACAAATTAATTCGTTCCACCCCTCTGAAAAATCACATAAAAACAGGATATTGGAATGGAAAAACATTTGTATTTGTTCTAATTCGCCATCTATTAACAGAGTAACAAATAACTAGTGGTTATGATGTTTAATAGTACTAAAATTAGATGGATTTCGCGGAGGGCAGAGAGAGGGACATAGACAGACAGAGAGAGAGAGAGAGATACTTTTTGCACGGCAATGCGCTCGTAACATAACATAAAGAAATTTAAATGAACTTGGATTACGATACAGACACTCAAAAATCAATTTAATCCAACCTTACACTAAACTTAATTCTAATTTAGTTTTAAATTTTATACCTTTCTTCTCCCGGGTTGTCTCTATTTGTCCCGCCTCCCCCCTGACGTTCAGCTGTAGTTTTTAAAAGGAACCTGTCGAGGGTTACATTTTTTGTCTTCCCTTAAAAATATTGCGAAAATGATGCACACTATGGTCCTCACAATAGGATAACGCACGACCACTTGCCAACGGTAAGTAGTATACACCACTCGTATTGGCGAGCAAGCTCCGCCACGCGTATACCATTCTGCACTGACTAACTACTGTACTTATGCATCTAGACCAGGGGTCTCAAACTCGCGGCCCGCGGGCCAACTGCGGCCCCCGTCTTAATATGAAAGATTAATGTTCGTGCGGCCCGCAAGATTGATATGAATGACACTTGTTGTGTTCGGAGCTGAATGAACCAATCACGGTGAGGTATACGGCTCTGGAGGGCGGGACATCGGCCGGGCTGTCCAGTGCCTCGCTCACTCACTCATTCATTCCTCCAATCAGCTGGGCGGAGGAGAAGCCGTGAAGCCGATCACTCCGCTCGGCGCGCACACTCCTCCGCTGCTCTCAGCATAGAACTGAATGAGGCGCTATGATCCGTGATCCAGCCTGTGTTAGTGTAGCCATCTCCGTGAGTGAAACGGAGAAACGGAGAGCGAAAGTGCGCATGCACCACAAACCCGAGCGACTGAACGTGAAAGATCAACCCGAGACTCATTCCAAGTGGAAAAACATATTACAGAGCCCCAGAGATGTCTCTTTCAAAGCCTGGCATGAAGAGAAAGGTCGGTGATGAGCACAGACAGTTTCAAGAAAAGTGGGGAGTGCAATATTTCTTTGTTGAACACAGGGGCACCCAACGTGTCTCATTTGCACTGAAAAAGTTGCGGTGCACAAGGAATACAATTTGAAATGTCATTATACAACAAGACATGCTGAGGAGCACGAAAAATACCAGGGAAATGAGAGAGCCAACCAGGTTGCCAGTCTTAAAACATGTCTTCTGAGGCAACAGGATTTCTTCAAGAAGGCTACCAAAGACAGTAATGCAGCAGTCGAAGCTAGCTACGCCGTTTGTGAGTTGATTGCTAAAGCAGGAAAGCCATTCACAGAAGGTGAATTTATCAAAAAGTGCATATTACAGGCTGCACATATTGTCTGTCCAGAAAAGAAAAGTCTGTTCAACCACATCAGCCTTTCTGCCAACACCGTGGCAGAGCGCATTTCTCACCTGTCAAGTGACATTTATGATCAACTGTGTGAGAAAGCACAATGTTTCAGTGTATATTCAGTGGTTCAAGCGGACCATGTGCCTTTTTGTGAGCACATACTTGTGTGAGAAGCTCTTCTCCACCTTGAACTTCAATAAGTCCAAGTACAGGTCCAGACTTACTGATGAGCATCTTCAAGCTCTACTGAGGGTCTCCACTGCTTCCTCCCTCAAGCCAAATGTGACTCAGCTATGTGAGAAGAAGCACTGCCAGGTCTCTAGCAGCAAGGAGTAGGTAAGAGAAGCCGTGTTCAGAATATTTCATGTTCAATGTTCCATTCAAGTTCAGAAAGTTAAAGGTTAAAGAGCTGTTAATACAGACATTTGAAACGGAATAAAAATAATTCATTTTCTCTACTTAACCAGCCAATGTATATCTACTGTTTGCTCATTATTATTATTATTTTATATTTGTACTACTGATTGATTGATTTTTTATTCATCTTTAAGTTAATTTATTTAATTCATTATTTCTTGTTAAAAAATAAAGATATTTGATAACGTTGGAATGTTTTATCAGCGCTTTTCTTGTGGAAATCCTGATGCGGCCCAGTCTCACCCAGACTCGGCCTCTAGCGGCCCCCAGGTAAATTGAGTTTGAGACCCCTGATCTAGACCCTTTACTACAGTTCATTTTGGAGGCCAATGCCACTGAAACCGTAATGGACCCTATTTTGTCTCGTAATAGGTTTAAGTCAGGACTTTGGGAAGGCCATTCGAAAACCTTAATTCTAGCCTGATTTAGCCATTCCATTACCACTTTTGATGTGTTTGGGGTCATTGTCCTGTTGGAACACCTAACTGCGCCCAAGACCCAATCTTCGGGCCGATGACTTTAGGTTATCTTGAAGAATTTGAAGGTAATCCTCCTTCTTCATTATCCCATTTACTCTCTGTAAAGCACCAGTTCCATTGGCAGCAAACAGCCCCACAGCATAATATTACCACCACCGTGCTTGACGGTAGGCATGGTGTACTTGGGGTTAAAGGCCTCACCTTTGCAATTGCAGGCTACTCATTTAGCATATCAAGGAACGTCAATATTTAGGATGCATTTTCAACGGCGACTGAAATAAAATATGCAAAAGTCACTTGTAACAAAAGAGAAAATGGCAACATGCAATCTAGGCAATGTAAAAATGATGTTTGGAGCAGCCATTCACCCTTTACTATAGATAGCTTCTTCGGCGCTGAGAGATAAAGCGATGTCCTGACCTCTGACCTTTCACCACTATTTTCACCGCCATTTTTTAATAGCAGCAAAAAATCGCAAAAAAGTGAATTCGCGATAATTAAGGGAACACTGTAATATTTCATTTTAGTATAACCACTCAATAGTTATTTGTTACTCTGTTAGTCGATGGTGAATTACAACCAATAAAAATCTGTTTTTCGAATGTAATATCCTGTTTTTGGTGTTCAGTTCTATGGGAAAAGTTGATGTGAGATACGGGCTTGGTCCAAGAACGCATTAAGCTCATATCTCAAGGTATTATTGTATTTTCTCATCTCATCTCATTTCATTTTCTGAACCGCTTTATCCTCACTAGGGTCACGGGGGAGTGCTGGAGACTATCCCAGATGCCTTCGGGCCAGAGGCGGGGGACACCCTGAATTATTGGACAGCCAATCACAGGGAACAAGGACACAAACAACCATTCACGCTCACACTCACACCTCGAGGCAATTTAGAGTGTCCAATCAGCCTAGCATGCATGTCTTTGGAATGTGGAAAGAATCCGGAGTACCTGTAGAAAAACCAAGAAGACCCGGGGAGAACATGCAAACTCCACACATGTGCACCGACCTGGATTTCAACCCAGGACCCCCACTGTGAAGCCGACGCGCTAACCACTCAGCCGCCGGGCCGCCCTACTGTATATTATATTTATTATATTGTTGGACCAACTTGGACGGCCCGGTGGGCGAGTGGTTAGCGTGTTGGCCTCACAATTCTGGCGTCATGAGTTTGATTCCAGGTCGGTCTGTCCCCTCCTGCCCTGCGATGGGCTGGCAACCAATTCAGGCTGTCCCACACCTGCTGCCCGTAGTTTGCTGGGATAGGCTCCAGCACCCACCACGACCATTGTGAGGATAAGCGATTTAGAAAATGAATGAATAATGAATATTTATGTTGTTGTTTTTCTTTCCGGTTCATATGAGTTACATGAGAGAGAGAGAGAGAGAGAGAGAGAGAGAGAGAGAGAGGGAGGGAGGGAGGGGGAGAGAGGGAGAGAGAGTGAGGGAGGGAGGGAGGGGGAGAGGGAGGGGGAGAGAAAGAGGGAGGAGAGAGAGCGAGAGAGGGAGGGGAGAGAGAGAGAGGGTGAGGGGGAGAGAGAGGGAGAGAGAGAGAGGGAGGGAGGGAGGGAGGGGAGAGAGAGAGGGGGGGGAGAGAGAGAGGGAGGGGAGAGAAGGGGGGGAGGGGAGAGAGAGAGGGAGGGGGGGAGAGAGAGGGGGGAGGGAGATGGAGGGGGGGAGAGAGAGGGGGGAGGGAGATAGAGAGGGAGGGGGAGAGAGAGAGAGGGAGCGGCACCCTTAAAAGTTCCTTAAAAATTTTGAATTTTACAATTTCTCATGTATTTGCCACCCTAATGATTCACAATTTTCACCTCCATTTTGATGGTTTTAATAGGGAGTACAAATGTGTTACTTTAAAGGAAAAATCTTAGGAAAAATCATCACAAGTGGTATTTCTGAGATACCATGTGAATCAAAAGCACATTATTGGGTCAATATCATAAGGAAGTTAATATGCCTGTCTTTGTAAATGCAAAATATCAAATTATTCAATTTGTAAAAACAAATAAGTCTATCTTGATAAGAACCTGAGGCTTTCTAATTACAGAAATTTCAATTTTCTTATCAGAAGTTTAAGATGTTGTGGCAGCCATATTGCTTCTAATGTCAAAATATCTCAATTATTTCGATGGTTCATATTACTCCAATAGTTCGAACAAGAAATAAAACTAAAAAAATCAAAGTGGAATTTTGTTTTATTTCAAGATCAAGGCTACTCGGGTCTGACCAGTCAGAGCACGTTCAACTAGGTTTAGACGGCAGCGCCCGAGGTAAGACGACTGCCCCGGGACCGAGGTAAGATGGCTGTGCCCCGAGCGAGCAGTGACGGGAACGTGAGTTTTTTTCATGTTTTATGCAAGGTACGTACGTTTTCTTTTCTTGAATTTCATTCATGGACGTCAATATAAATTTAGTTTAGCGTTTTATCTGTCTATCTTTTCTTTTTTTTTTTAAATAAATGACCATATCGGCCACATTCGCTTGCGTCATGATGCCACGACGCCATTGCGTCGTGATGTCACGGCGCCAATGCATCGTGACGTCATCGTGCCATGGTGGCGTCAACTTGCAGTTTCGTGCATGTCGAGTTTTTATGCGCATATAAGGTGTACCCTAGATTCAGTCATTATTTTTTGTCCGACAAAAGCGGCTTATATGCGAGTAAATACGGCATGCCTATTCAATGTGAAATGTTACTTTAAAATCCAAATTTCAAAACAAGTTTTGGAATCAATTAATTTCTTAAGTAGCGGTACCACGGTACAGGTAAAATGGTTGATTCGGTTTGGTCGGTAAGGTAACGTTGCTTTTACAGGATTGTAAAAATCCAGTTTATCTTTAACCATGCAGACGTAGAAACATTTTGTATAGTATCTTACTCTTAAGAGTAAATGTAAAACATATTTATAGCATCCATTTACTGCAATAACTGATCATTTTTGTTGTTGTTGTTGCTCAAAGCGAGGCATGACTGACTATCAGTGTTTTACTTTTCTTTCATCATTGAGACAAATATAATAATACTTCAGGTCTTCACCTGGGCATATTATTCAAAACGAAATGGCAAAAAACATTATTTGTATCTCAGCAGAGTAATATGTCTTGAATTTGTATTTGATAACATAATGCCTGATAATTCAGGCACTCAATTCTTCATGAAATGTGAAAAGAACATAAAACGCAAGTTAATTAACCTATTCAGATTACTTTTTTGTTTTCCATAAAATACAACTTCTGACTTACCCAACACGTCCAAATCCACTTTGAAGTTTATGAAGTGTGTGTGGATGTTCCCCAGGACATTTTTTGCCACCTGGTGGCCGTATTTCAAACTTCTGTCCACCAGATAAGATGACGAGATGTAGCCTGTGGCGTGCACCTTGGCTTCCACAGCTCCGCTTTGATAGAAGATGAAATCCCACATATAATCATAATTTTCTATGTCAGTGATAGTCCTGAACACCAAAGCGCTGTTTACCATTCCCCCATAATTATGTGTGAAAGAATCAGAGAAGTGCCTCCGCAGAGGCTGACCAAAGTTGTGCTCGAATATACAAATTGAATTCCTGAATCTGACAGGTAATGTAACGTCGATGTAGCGGTATGTGTCAACATAAGTGGCTTCATGGGGGCAATCGGTGCCACGGACCAGTTCATGTGCGTAACGGCCGATTCCAACACTCGAGTCCAAAAACTTGACAATCATACCGGGTGTTACTGACCCATACACTGATAGGGCTTCCTGTACACTCAACTCATATGCAATCCTCTCTCCCTTAAAACACACGTCGAACACTCGCATGCCAGTAAGAGAATTTAAGCCAAAAGAAAAGCCCCAGTCCAAGTAGAGTACGTGGTTACCGCTGACGCTGAAGCGTTTACCCTGTGTGTAGAACTGTAGCGGGCTCGGCTGCAGTGGCTTTTGCTTGGGTTTCAGAGATCCATAATCCACTCTCTCCTTGTACATTATTCTTTTCACAGAGCCTTCGTCATATTTCCGTTTTAGTTCCTCCACGGTGTCAAAATATTGACCATTGTAATAAAGTTTCTCCACTCTCCATTTGGATTCATTAACGCTCATATGGTTGATGAGAACCTCGAAACCTACCGGGTGGATGTACAGGCTACTTAAGTCTCTGAAAAAGGAGACCCACGTTTTCCTTTCCCCTGATTGCACTCCACGTGGCATTTGCTCAAATGGGAGCAACAGCTGAGTCGCACCGAAGCTCTCATTCATGAGCTTTGGCATTTTAGAAAACACTTCTTGCCACATAAATTTAAACAACAAATCATGCTCCCCCATGGTAACCGTCCGTGCGTGTAGAGGCAGCTCTACTTTGTACTTCTTCAGCGTGATATCCTTGTGATAAGTAGGATTTGGTAAAGGCCCCACCACATACTCTTTAATGTGGCCCCTGGAACCATAGAAGACAACCACAGTGGCTTCGCGCACCGGCTTGGAACCGATTCCGTCCAAGTAAGACAATACCTCCCTTTTCCTGGGCAGGGAAAGGTCTATTAAAAACAAAAAGTTTTCGGATGGCTTTGTAAGCTGCCTGGTTGATATATTTAACTCCTCCCGATTGAGCATGTACTGCTGGACCTGCAAATACTCATCTAGAGTGAGATCCGCAAACACACAGCTGCGCACGTCGTGTTTGCCTTTCAGAGGATGAGCTGGCTGAGAAGAACATTTAGGTGCCCTGCTACAGTAAATGCTAATAAAAATTATATTCAAAAGAAGGGAGACCAAGATAAAAATAAAAATAGCACAATTCACCAAGGAGTTCATTTTTAGGCGGTGCGTCCAGTCCGTGCTCGTTTTGTCGCGCAAGTGTGTCGCTCACACTACACTTGTCACCAAAGTTTGGAGCTCCGACTCGCACCTCCGCGCGTCACGTGAACATACTCCGTCATCATTGAGTATACTTCACGTTAGCTCGGAAAACATTCCCTCCCTATCGAATATTACAGCCTCTACAAGCGTACACCTCCTATGGAACAAGCGCGACGAAGCGACACACGACAAACAGTGCATGTGCACGTGCACATGCGAGCCTGCGTTGCGATATCAAAGAAAACAGGAAACGGTTCTATTGCCATGGCCCTTTATACAATTTCATTTCTGGGCACTACCGGGTTAAGATGCATCGAATAGTTCCAAGCATGGCTTCGGTATGATGAAAGCCAATCATTTAAATGGCCGGCTGACAAGAATACAGTCATACCTTGAGATACGAGCGTAATGCGTTCCTGGACTGAGCGCGTATGTTCATTTGCTCATATCGCAAATCAACGTTTCCCATAGAAATGAACTAAATACAAATTAATTCGTTACCAACCTCTGAAAAAAACACCAAAAAAAAAGGATAATACAATGGATTTTTTTTTATTGGTTGTAATTCACCATCTACTAACAGAGTAACAAATAACTAGTGGTTATGGTGTTTAATAATAAAATGAGGCATTATTCAATACAATGCGGAGTTCGCGGATGGGAGGGAGCGAGGGAGAGGAGTGAATTAAAAGCAAGAGTGTGAGGTATAAACTTCCAAAGAAGTGCAGTATGTGTGTATGTGTGTATGTGTGTATGTGTGTATGTGTGTATGTGTGTATGTGTGTATGTGTGTATGTGTGTATGTGTGTATGTGTGTGTATGTGTGTGTATGTGTGTGTATGTGTGTACGTGTGTACGTGTGTACGTGTGTACGTGTGTATGTGTGTATGTGTGTATGTGTGTATGTGTGTATGTGTGTATGTGTGTATGTGTGTATGTGTGTATGTGTGTATGTGTGAATGTGTGAATGTGTGTATGTGTGTGTGTGTATGTGTGTATGTGTGTGTGTATGTGTGTGTGTGTGTATGTGTGTATGTGTGTGTGTGTGTGTGTGTGTACGTGTGTGTGTGTATGTGTGTGTGTATGTGTGTGTGTGTGTGTGTGTGTATGTGTATGTGTGTATATGTGTGTGTGTACGTGTGTGTGTACGTGTGTGTACGTGCGTGCGTGCGTGGGTGCGTGGGTGCGTGGGTGCGTGTGTGTATGTGCGTGCGTGTATGTGCGTGCGTGTATGTGCGTGCGTGTATGTGCGTGCGTGTATGTGCGTGCGTGTATGTGCGTGCGTGTATGTGCGTGCGTGTATGTGCGTGCGTGTATGTGCGTGCGTGGGTGTATGTGCGTGCGTGGGTGTATGTGCGTGCGTGGGTGTATGTGCGTGCGTGTATGTGCGTGCGTGGGTGCGTGGGTGCGTGCGTGCGTGGGTGCGTGGGTGCGTGCGTGCGTGCGTGCGTGGGTGCGTGGGTGCGTGGGTGCGTGGGTGCGTGCGTGCGCGGGTGCGTGCGTGCGCGGGTGCGCGGGTGCGTGCGGATGGGATAGATGGGATAGATGGGATAGATGGGATAGATAGAGATAGATAGAGATAGATAGAGATAGATAGAGATAGATAGAGAGAGATAGAGAGAGATAGATAGAGATAGAGAGAGATAGAGAGAGATAGAGAGAGATAGAGAGAGATAGAGATAGAGATAGAGATAGAGATAGAGATAGAGATAGAGATAGAGATAGAGATAGAGAGAGAGATAGAGGAGAGAGATAGAGGAGAGAGATAGAGGAGAGAGATAGAGGAGAGAGATAGAGGAGAGAGATAGAGGAGAGAGATAGAGGAGAGAGATAGAGGAGAGAGATAGAGGAGAGAGATAGAGGAGAGAGATAGAGGAGAGAGATAGAGGAGAGAGATAGAGGAGAGAGATAGAGGAGAGAGATAGAGGAGAGAGATAGAGGAGAGAGATAGAGAGAGATAGAGAGAGATAGAGATAGATAGAGATAGATAGAGAGAGATAGAGAGAGATAGAGAGAGATAGAGAGAGATAGAGAGAGATAGAGAGAGATAGAGAGAGATAGAGAGAGATAGAGAGAGATAGAGAGAGATAGAGAGAGATAGAGAGATAGAGAGAGAGAGAGATAGATAGAGATAGATAGAGATAGATAGAGATAGATAGAGATAGATAGAGATAGTGTTATGATCGCGCCGCGTCGTGTGACGCGATCGTGGAAGTAGGTCGACCCAAATGCAGGAGGCAGGAGAGGACGAGGCATTAGCGTGATAACGAGTCCTTTAATGCATCAACCAAAACGTGGAAACAAGCGTGGCCGCATGCGGCGCGCATACGGACCGAGGCAAACAGAAGGGCAGCAGTATAACGACCGCTAGCAACCGCTAGCAACTGCTAACAACAGTCAATGGTGGTCATCGACAGTGGACGATGGAGTGATGATCCGGCAACGTGTGATGACGCGTCGCCTACTTAAATACAGGAACCGAAACTAATCATTGAATTGGCTACAGCCGGTACGTGTCGACGGCAACCCAGGAGGGCCAAAAGGGCACTCCTGACAGTACCTCCCCCCTAAGGGACGGATTCCAGACGCCCCAAAGCCAAATGTCCATGAAAAACGGAAAAGCAGCCAGGGAGGGCGGGCGGGAACTGTACACTTGGTCCGGGGGGCGTCCGCGCCAGCCCGTGAAGCAACGAGAGGTTGGCCGGTCCGCCGGGCGTCCGCGCCAGCCCGTGAAGCAACGGGAGAGTGGCCGGTTCGGCGGGCGTCCGCGCCGGCCAGAGACGAGGCGAAGACGTGGTCGGTCCGGCGGGCGTCCGCGCCGGCCGATGACGAGGCGTGGGCATGGTCGGTCCGGCGGGCGTCCGCGCCGGCCGATGACGAGGCGTGGGCATGGTCGGTCCGGCGGGCGTCCGCGCCGGCCGATGACGAGGCGTGGGCATGGTCGGTCCGGCGGGCGTCCGCGCCGGCCGATGACGAGGCGTGGGCAGGGTCGGTCCGGCGGGCGTCCGTGCCGGCCGGTGACGGGACGTAGGAGAGGCCTCTCCAGCAGACCTCGGCGCTTGGAGAGGAATGGGAGTAGCCGGTCCTGCGGGCCTCCCTGCTGGTGCTTTGGGTGCTGGCCAAGCCCCCTGCCTTTAACAGACAACGGAACTTTAGCATGGTCGTCGGGTACCTTACCCTGGCTGTTCGGGGGGTCGCCTGCCCCCTCGGTCGGGAGGGCAGGAGGGTCATTCTCGCCGTCGCCGGGCCCCTCGGTCGGGAGGGCAGGAGGGTCATTCTCGCCGTCGCCGGGCCCCTCGCGCAGGGGCGCCGGAGAGTCCCTCTCTCCCTCGCCGGGCCCCTCGCGCAGGGGCGCCGGAGAGTCCCTCTCTCCCTCGCCGGGCCCGTCGTCCAGGGGCGCCGGAGAGTCCCTCTCTCCCTCGCCGGCCCCGTCGTCCAGGGGCGCCGGAGAGTCCCTCTCTCCCTCGCCGGCCCCGTCGTCCAGGGGCGCCGGAGAGTCCCTCTCTCCCTCGCCGGCCCCGTCGTCCAGGGGCGCCGGAGAGTCCCTCTCTCCCTCGCCGGCCCCGTCGTCCAGGGGCGCCGGAGAGTCCCCCTCTCCCTCGCCGGCCGCCTCGTCCAGGGGCGCCGGAGAGTCCCCCTCTCCCTCGCCGGCCGCCTCGTCCAGGGGCGCCGGAGAGTCCCCCTCTCCCTCGCCGGCCGCCTCGTCCAGGGGCGCCGGAGAGTCCCCCTCTCCCTCGCCGGCCGCCTCGTCCAGGGGCGCCGGAGAGTCCCCCTCTCCCTCGCCGGCCGCCTCGTCCAGGGGCGCCGGAGAGTCCCCCTCTCCCTCGCCGGCCGCCTCGTCCAGGGGCGCCGGAGAGTCCCCCTCTCCCTCGCCGGCCGCCTCGTCCAGGGGCGCCGGAGAGTCGCTCTCGCCTACGCCGGACCCCTCGTCCAGGGGCTCCGGCGCGTCGCCGCCACTTCCGGGCGGGAGAGAGCTGGGCGGGAGAGAGCTGGGCGGGAGAGAGCTGGGCGGGAGAGGGCTGGGCGGGAGAGGGCTGGGCTCGAGGAAATCATCCGGGGTGAGGCGGAAACCGGGCCGGCCGAAACCGGCAAGGATGTAATTTATCAGTCTGGAAATTGGCCAAACGGAGCTCGGCCGAACGGAGCTCGGCCGAACGGAGCTCGGCCGAACGGAGCTCGGCAGAACGGAGCTCGGCAGAACGGAGCTCGGCAGAACGGAGCTCGGCAGAACGGAGCTCGGCAGAACGGAGCTCGGCAGGCCCGCCGGGACCGGAAGCCTGGTTCGTGGCTTCGGCACGGGTGCGACTGGCGGCCCCGGAGGCAATGGGAGTATTGTGCGTGGCTTCGGCACGGGTGCGACTGGCGGCCCCGGAGGCAATGGGAGTATTGTGCGTGGCTTGGGCACGGGAATCTGCGGAGCTGGGAGCGGCGTGGTCGGCCGCGGAGCTGGGAGCGGCGTGGTCGGCCGCGGAGCTGGGGGCGGCGTGGTCGGCCGCGGAGCTGGGGGCGGCGTGGTCGGCCGCGGAGCTGGGGGCGGCGTGGTCGGCCGCGGAGCTGGGGGCGGCGTGGTCGGCCGCGGAGCTGGGGGCGGCGTGGTCGGCCGCGGAGCTGGGGGCGGCGTGGTCGGCCGCGGAGCTGGGGGCGGCGTGGTCGGCCGCGGAGCTGGGGGCGGCGTGGTCGGCCGCGGAGCTGGGGGCGGCGTGGTCGGCCGCGGAGCTGGGGGCGGCGTGGTCGGCCGCGGAGCTGGGGGCGGCGTGGTCGGCCGCGGAGCTGGGGGCGGCGTGGTCGGCCGCGGAGCTGGGGGCGGCGTGGTCGGCCGCGGAGCTGGGGGCGGCGTGGTCGGCCGCGGAGCTGGGGGCGGCGTGGTCGGCCGCGGAGCTGGGGGCGGCGTGGTCGGCCGCGATCGTGGAAGTAGGTCGACCCAAATGCAGGAGGCAGGAGAGGACGAGGCATTAGCGTGATAACGAGTCCTTTAATGCATCAACCAAAACGTGGAAACAAGCGTGGCCGCATGCGGCGCGCATACGGACCGAGGCAAACAGAAGGGCAGCAGTATAACGACCGCTAGCAACCGCTAGCAACTGCTAACAACAGTCAATGGTGGTCATCGACAGTGGACGATGGAGTGATGATCCGGCAACGTGTGATGACGCGTCGCCTACTTAAATACAGGAACCGAAACTAATCATTGAATTGGCTACAGCCGGTACGTGTCGACGGCAACCCAGGAGGGCCAAAAGGGCACTCCTGACAGTACCTCCCCCCTAAGGGACGGATTCCAGACGCCCCAAAGCCAAATGTCCATGAAAAACGGAAAAGCAGCCAGGGAGGGCGGGCGGGAACTGTACACTTGGTCCGGGGGGCGTCCGCGCCAGCCCGTGAAGCAACGAGAGGTTGGCCGGTCCGCCGGGCGTCCGCGCCAGCCCGTGAAGCAACGGGAGAGTGGCCGGTTCGGCGGGCGTCCGCGCCGGCCAGAGACGAGGCGAAGACGTGGTCGGTCCGGCGGGCGTCCGCGCCGGCCGATGACGAGGCGTGGGCATGGTCGGTCCGGCGGGCGTCCGCGCCGGCCGATGACGAGGCGTGGGCATGGTCGGTCCGGCGGGCGTCCGCGCCGGCCGATGACGAGGCGTGGGCATGGTCGGTCCGGCGGGCGTCCGCGCCGGCCGATGACGAGGCGTGGGCAGGGTCGGTCCGGCGGGCGTCCGTGCCGGCCGGTGACGGGACGTAGGAGAGGCCTCTCCAGCAGACCTCGGCGCTTGGAGAGGAATGGGAGTAGCCGGTCCTGCGGGCCTCCCTGCTGGTGCTTTGGGTGCTGGCCAAGCCCCCTGCCTTTAACAGACAACGGAACTTTAGCATGGTCGTCGGGTACCTTACCCTGGCTGTTCGGGGGGTCGCCTGCCCCCTCGGTCGGGAGGGCAGGAGGGTCATTCTCGCCGTCGCCGGGCCCCTCGGTCGGGAGGGCAGGAGGGTCATTCTCGCCGTCGCCGGGCCCCTCGCGCAGGGGCGCCGGAGAGTCCCTCTCTCCCTCGCCGGGCCCCTCGCGCAGGGGCGCCGGAGAGTCCCTCTCTCCCTCGCCGGGCCCCTCGCGCAGGGGCGCCGGAGAGTCCCTCTCTCCCTCGCCGGGCCCGTCGTCCAGGGGCGCCGGAGAGTCCCTCTCTCCCTCGCCGGCCCCGTCGTCCAGGGGCGCCGGAGAGTCCCTCTCTCCCTCGCCGGCCCCGTCGTCCAGGGGCGCCGGAGAGTCCCTCTCTCCCTCGCCGGCCCCGTCGTCCAGGGGCGCCGGAGAGTCCCCCTCTCCCTCGCCGGCCCCGTCGTCCAGGGGCGCCGGAGAGTCCCCCTCTCCCTCGCCGGCCGCCTCGTCCAGGGGCGCCGGAGAGTCCCCCTCTCCCTCGCCGGCCGCCTCGTCCAGGGGCGCCGGAGAGTCCCCCTCTCCCTCGCCGGCCGCCTCGTCCAGGGGCGCCGGAGAGTCCCCCTCTCCCTCGCCGGCCGCCTCGTCCAGGGGCGCCGGAGAGTCCCCCTCTCCCTCGCCGGCCGCCTCGTCCAGGGGCGCCGGAGAGTCCCCCTCTCCCTCGCCGGCCGCCTCGTCCAGGGGCGCCGGAGAGTCCCCCTCTCCCTCGCCGGCCGCCTCGTCCAGGGGCGCCGGAGAGTCGCTCTCGCCTACGCCGGACCCCTCGTCCAGGGGCTCCGGCGCGTCGCCGCCACTTCCGGGCGGGAGAGAGCTGGGCGGGAGAGAGCTGGGCGGGAGAGAGCTGGGCGGGAGAGGGCTGGGCGGGAGAGGGCTGGGCTCGAGGAAATCATCCGGGGTGAGGCGGAAACCGGGCCGGCCGAAACCGGCAAGGATGTAATTTATCAGTCTGGAAATTGGCCAAACGGAGCTCGGCCGAACGGAGCTCGGCCGAACGGAGCTCGGCCGAACGGAGCTCGGCAGAACGGAGCTCGGCAGAACGGAGCTCGGCAGAACGGAGCTCGGCAGAACGGAGCTCGGCAGGCCCGCCGGGACCGGAAGCCTGGTTCGTGGCTTCGGCACGGGTGCGACTGGCGGCCCCGGAGGCAATGGGAGTATTGTGCGTGGCTTCGGCACGGGTGCGACTGGCGGCCCCGGAGGCAATGGGAGTATTGTGCGTGGCTTGGGCACGGGAATCTGCGGAGCTGGGAGCGGCGTGGTCGGCCGCGGAGCTGGGAGCGGCGTGGTCGGCCGCGGAGCTGGGGGCGGCGTGGTCGGCCGCGGAGCTGGGGGCGGCGTGGTCGGCCGCGGAGCTGGGGGCGGCGTGGTCGGCCGCGGAGCTGGGGGCGGCGTGGTCGGCCGCGGAGCTGGGGGCGGCGTGGTCGGCCGCGGAGCTGGGGGCGGCGTGGTCGGCCGCGGAGCTGGGGGCGGCGTGGTCGGCCGCGGAGCTGGGGGCGGCGTGGTCGGCCGCGGAGCTGGGGGCGGCGTGGTCGGCCGCGGAGCTGGGGGCGGCGTGGTCGGCCGCGGAGCTGGGGGCGGCGTGGTCGGCCGCGGAGCTGGGGGCGGCGTGGTCGGCCGCGGAGCTGGGGGCGGCGTGGTCGGCCGCGGAGCTGGGGGCGGCGTGGTCGGCCGCGGAGCTGGGGGCGGCGTGGTCGGCCGCGGAGCTGGGGGCGGCGTGGTCGGCCGCGGAGCTGGGGGCGGCGTGGTCGGCCGCGGAGCTGGGGGCGGCGTGGTCGGCCGCGGAGCTGGGGGCGGCGTGGTCGGCCGCGGAGCTGGCGGCGGCGTGGTCGGCCGCGGAGCTGGCGGCGGCGTGGTCGGCCGCGGAGCTGGCGGCGGCGTGGTCGGCCCAGGAGCTGGGAGCGGCGTGGTCGGCCGAGAAGCCTGATCAGGGGCTCGAGCGCCCAGGGCCTGCCTCTGCCTCTCCCTGCGACGTGGCGCTCGCCGCCGCCTCCGGGAGGGCGTCACAGCATGCCGACCACCACGTGTTGGCCCATCGTAGCTGGCCAGCCAACCAGGTGAAATACCTCGCTGCTGCGCCTCCCCAAAAAAACAAGACGGGCGGTGTTCGAAACTCCTACCGGAGCCCCCCCGCCGGCCGCCACGCGGTGGTCCTGTGTAGATGGCCCGCGGACCTGGCAGATGCTGGGCGGGGTAATCCAGGTCTGAGTAGTCGGAGGGGAAAATGCGATCCTTCTCCAGTGGGGCATAACGTTCAGCGTCTTTAGTTGGAGCGTATCGGATTCCGTATCGGCTAAGAAAATAGCCGTCCCAGACCGAATCTCCAGCATCCAGCTCACCTAGCCGCTGGCCGTCCTCCTCTTCAGAAAGGTCGGAGTCCCAATATCCAGCCTCTAAGTCTATTAGCCCCCCGTCGTCCTCACCTTCAGAAAAGTCCGTGTCCCAACGGACAAAAACTTGGCGTTCCAAAGGGGCCGAGGGAGGCTGGCGTCGACGAGCGTGTCGGCTCGAGCGTGGGTAGCCTCCCGCTGGGTCCATTATGGCCGGATCATTCTGTTATGATCGCGCCGCGTCGTGTGACGCGATCGTGGAAGTAGGTCGACCCAAATGCAGGAGGCAGGAGAGGACGAGGCATTAGCGTGATAACGAGTCCTTTAATGCATCAACCAAAACGTGGAAACAAGCGTGGCCGCATGCGGCGCGCATACGGACAGAGGCAAACAGAAGGGCAGCAGTATAACGACCGCTAGCAACCGCTAGCAACTGCTAACAACAGTCAATGGTGGTCATCGACAGTGGACGATGGAGTGATGATCCGGCAACGTGTGATGACGCGTCGCCTACTTAAATACAGGAACCGAAACTAATCATTGAATTGGCTACAGCCGGTACGTGTCGACGGCAACCCAGGAGGGCCAAAAGGGCACTCCTGACAGATAGATAGAGATAGATAGAGATAGATAGAGATAGATAGAGATAGATAGAGATAGATAGAGAGAGATAGAGAGAGATAGATAGAGATAGATAGATAGGAGATAGATAGATAGGAGATAGATAGAGATAGATAGAGATAGAGATAGTCCATCCGTCCGTCCGTCCCTCCGTCCGTCCCTCCGTCCGTCCCTCCGTCCGTCCCTCCATCCGTCCCTCCATCCGTCCCTCCGTCCATCCCTCTATCCCTCTATCCCTCCATCCATCCATCCCTCCATCCATCCATCCCTCCCTCCCTCTTTCATCTCCATCTCCATCTCCATCTCCATCTCCATCTCCATCTCCAATCTCCAATCTCCAATCTCCATCTCCAATCTCCATCTCTCATCTCTATCTCTTTATATATATATATATATATACAGTGGTACCTCGAGATACGAGCTTAATCCGTTCCGGGACTGAGCTCGTATGACAAGTTACTCGTAACTCGAGGTAAAGTTTCCCATTGAAATGAATGGGAAACAATTTAATTCGTTCCAACTCTCTGAAAAAAACACCAGAAACAGGATATTGGATTGAAAAAAAATGTTTTATTTCTTATAATTCGCCATATATTGACAAAGTAATAAATAACGAGTGGTTTAATAGAAATAAAGTGTTTAATCTAACTAAAATTGGCCGGATTTCGCCGAGGGGAGAGGGGCTTCGTTTTTTTTTTTCCTCCACACAACGCACTCGTAAACAGAACAAACACTCCACCCTCACGTTCGCTATCGATGGGCTGTTTGCTGTCGTACTATTCCCTTCAAAATATTCCGAAAATGATGCACACAAATGTCCTCACAATCGGAGAACGCACGACCACTTGCCAACGAGCAGCAAGCAGTCTTATCAGCGATCGCCCCGCTGCTCATGGGAGCTTCAGGGGCGCTGGCTAGCGGCTCCTTTTAGCTTGTAGCATCTGTGTTTGCATCCCCTCGAACGGCGACTATGATAGAGTTGCTACCGGGGATGCTGTTGCGAGCCAGTGCCCCCGATGTTCTTATGAGCAGCCAACGAGCAGAGTCTTTTATCAGCGATCGCCCCGCTGCTCATGGGAGCTTCAGGGGCGCTGGCTAGCGGCTCCTTTTAGCTTGTAGCATCTGTGTTCGCGTCCCCTCGAACGGCGCCTATGATAGAGTTGCTACCGGGGATACTTTTGCGAGCACGAGTATACTTCATTACCCAGAAAGCCCTCTTTTCACCGCGCATGCGCGTTGTGCGTTTCCTGGTCTGAATAGCTCATCCGGTGCTCGTAAATATTGTTATACACGAAAGATATGCCAAAAAAAATGCCATGGCAACCTGGCTTGGTCGCATCACGAAACTTTGACCGCATCACGGGCGAATTATTCGATCGAAATTTCCCCCGTAAGACGAGCATTCCGTATGACGAACGGTCGTATGACGAGGTACCACTGTATATATATATATATATATGTATATATATATATATATATATATATATATATATATATATATATATATATATATATATATATATATATATATATATATATACACATACTGCACCTCTTTGGAAGTTTATACCTCACACTCTTGCTTTTAATTCACTCCTCTCTCCCTCGCTCCCTCCCATCCGCGAACTACGCATTGTATTGAATAATGCCTCATTTTATTATTAAACATCATAACCACTAGTTATTTGTTACTCTGTTAGTAGATGGTGAATTACAACCAATAAAAAAAAATCCATTGTATTATCCTTTTTTTTGGTGTTTTTTTTCAGAGGGTGGGAACGAATTAATTTGTATTTAGTTCATTTCTTAAAAATGAACTAACATTTATATATATATATATATATATATATATAAATGCGAAAAGAACATTTTATATATATATACATACATACAATTTCATAACCTGCCATTAACAATATTATATTTTTATTAATAAATGCGACAATATACTGGAAGTTGTAGAGGTTGAGGAAATATATAAGTATAAACGCAAATTAAACTCCTCAAACTTCACTTGGGAGTCACCCAGAGAGAGGATAAAGATGCCAAGAAAAATGTTAAAAACCCAATTGCCTCAGGTTTATCAATCTTCTGCAACCAGCCCCAATGCTAAATTAGAGTTCCAAAGGCAAAGGGGCAGAGGGAGTGGGGGTAGAAGTGGGAGGGGCACATGCACGCAAGAGTGTTTCGCCCACAAAAGAGGACGCCTACAATGTTACAAGTGTCTACAATATGGACATATTACTCACGCATGCTCCAATCCGCCATGTTGCCGCGACTGTAATGGAAAGAATTATTCCAACAACTGTCATGCCCTACGACTTAAATAAGACAGGATAACCACAGCAGAATCAAGTGGTCCCTTACCACGAGTGTGCCCCATGTGAAACTGTTCCACAATATGAAAACAGGGGACCACGAGCACCTGGATTGTTCCATTAGAGGGGCCCGAATGGAAGAGGTGCAGTCCACAGCATAACCTTTTGTTTAGATGTCAGTTAATGGTAAATGACTTCGGTCTTTACGGACACTGGCGCGCCTCATTCTACTTGTATGTTGCCGCTTCCAACACCTCCTCGAAAAAAGGCCATTTCCGTGGTGTGGGTGACTGGCCAGCCCATCTCAGTCGCTTTTTCAGCTCCTGTGACCTTACAGCTTGGATTACAGAAATTTAAGCATGCAAGAGACATGCCCTGCCAACTCGCTGTGCAAAGACATCCTGTCTAATTGTAACATCTCTGTTTTGTACACGCTTGAAGGATTACAAATAACCTTCCCTGATGGATTGACAATGTTTGCAAATGAATGCAAATACTCTTTTGTCCAAATGGAACCTTCTGCAGTTACACCAATGGCTGACATCTACTGGGGAGTAATTGACATCAGTCTTGTTAATGCTTCCCACCTCCTGGCCTCCCTCATTACACCTTGTTTTACGATCGGTTCTGTGACCTCAGATATCAGTAGTTGGGTTTTGAAGAGCTGGCTGGTAACAATTGCAATTTGTGTTTTAGATACATCTACATTGACAAACAGGGGCTGGCTGCGATTAGTGATTTACCGAATGGCTGCGATTAGTGATTTACTGACTGAGTTGAAAAATGGGTTCCATATGCCCCTGTCAGCTGCACACATTTCACTAGTGCTGCATGCAAAACATGCTGTAAAGAACTGGGAACAATGGTAAAGGAAGCATTGACTCTCACTGACTGGCAACCAACACAGCTACTTATAGTTGAATTTTCACCTGAGAAAGACATGTACAGAATCAAATGCGACACTAATGATGAAGTTACATTGGAACATCAGATATTAACTAGACATCATGGTGGAGAATTCAATGATGTAGAGCAGGGGTCACCAAACTACGGCCCGCGGGCCGGATACGGCCCGCCGGCACATTTGGACCGGCCCTCTGAACAATACCAGAGACGCTATCGGAATATTTTTATTTTTATTTTTTATTTTTATTTTTATTTATTTATTTATTTTTTTGGGGGGGGGATGCGGCCCGCTGGCACATTTGGACCGGCCCTCTGAACAATACCAGAGACGCTATCGGATTTTTTTTCCTATTTGGCCTTGAAGACTGGGACATTTTAATCTTGTGTTTGGTTCATTGCACCCCTGCTGAGCCCACAAATCATCCCAGTGAAGCGGGGCTTCGCATTGCTTCTTTGGTGACACGCGCGGGGAGAGTGTTTCCCTTTGATGCATGCGGGCACGTCCACCGTTGCATGCACGAGCAGTGTTACTGAGACATCTGGACGATCGCAGGTGAGGGCGGAGCCCTGGGACCATCGCGGACTATTCAAGCATATTAAAACTGCAACCTGTTTGAGAATGGAATAATGGCGAAAAAGTTAGGTGAGAGAAAAATTGATTCAGAATGCAGGATATTTAACCTGGAGTGGACAAACGATTATTTTTTTGTTCAATGCAAAGAAAAGGCTGTTTGTCTCATTTGTCAAGAGACGGTGGCGGTATTCAAAGAATACAATCTTTGCCGACACTATGAATCCCGTCACAAAGACAAGTACGATAGATTGCAAGGCCAAATACGAGCAGACAAACTCTCAAAGCGAAAAAGTGGACTACTATCTCAGCAGAACCAGGCATCCGTTCGGGCCAGCTTTTGGGTTGCTAAATTGATAGCAAGCAGCGGTAAGCCTTTCACTGACGGAGAGTTTGTTAAGAAATGTATGGATACTGTCGCGGAGGAGGTGTGTCCCGAGAAGAAAGATGCATTTAATGCCGTAAGTCTGTCGGTGAGTACAATGACCAGACGCGTTGAAGAAATCGGGAGTAATGTATATGCCCAGCTGCAGCAGAAGACGAAATAATTTGCCTTTTTTTCATTAGCACTGGCTGAAAGCACGGACGTGCAAGACACAGCGCAACTGCTCATTTTTATTCGTGGAGTTAGCGCAAACTTTGAGATTTGCGAGGATCTGGCAGCCCTCCAAAGTCTCAAAGGGACTACAACGGGAGAGGATATTTTTGACAAAGTGTGCCAAACCATGGAGAAGTTGGACCTGGACTGGTCAAAGCTAGCTAGCATCACGACTGACGGGGCTCCTAGCATGGTGGCCGAAACTCGCGGTCTAATAATGGGACGCATGAACCGGGAGTTGGAAAAAAGGGGTCTCACCGCCCCGCTACGAGTCCCCTGCCAAATTCACCACCAAGCACTGTGCTGCAAAATGTTGACGTGGGATTCTGTAATGGTGTCGTGCATAAACTTCAGAGCAAAGGGAGAAGATTGTGCATGGCACAACAGAAAGTTAATGTTCCATGGCTTTTTCTGTTACAAACTGACACCGGCCCCCCATCAGAGAAGGGAAAAGTTATGTGGCCCTCACAAGAAAAAGTTTGGGGACCCCTGATGTAGAGGGAACTGAGGAAATGTTGAAAACAGTGCCAAATCCTGTCTGGTTGGCCAGTCCAAATGATGTTGGTCACAGCAATTGTTCCCCAGTGAGTTTCAAAATGAAGACTGAGGTTCCGATTTATATAAACCAATATCCATTCAAAGCTGGTCTTGCTAACAAATCACAAGTAACATTGACAGAGTTGGAAAATGCTAGTGTGTTGAGAAAAACAACAAATAAATGGAACACACCAATTCTTCCAATTGAAAAAGCAAATTCAGCTAAAGTTAGATTGGTACATGACCTTCGACACATAAATAACAATGTGGAAACACCCGTCAAGACTGTACCTAATCCATTCACAATTCTGTCAGTCCTCAATGATGAATGCAAAATCTTCATAGTAATTGACTTGTCAAATGCATTTTTCTGTGTGCCTTTAACTGAGAGATGGGCAAGCATCTTGCTTTCTCTTACAAGGGGCAACAGTTTACGTACAATAGACTGCCTCAGGGGCTTCTGCTGTAACCTGGAATCTTTAATCATGAACTTAGGAAACTACTCTCAGACTGGTTCTCCCAGACAACATTTTCCTATTACAATATGTTGATGACCTTTTGCCTGGAGCACCGGCTGTTGACATTTGTATAAAAACGACTTTTTACTTTCTCCTCTTTTTCGGAGAACATGGACTCAAAGTTTCAAATTTCCAACTACAATGAGCTAGGCTGTTAGTCTCATTTTTAGGAAAAATTCGAGCACACACGGGACTGTCGCCATCACCTAAGCATAGAGGTGACTTTTTGCATTTCTCTAAACCCGAAACTGTCCCAAATGTTGACTTTTCTAGGCCTCATAGGATACAGCAGATGTTACATCCCAGGGGTTACATAGAAGGCTGCTGCCTTGCGCCGGTCACAAAAATGGTTGGCCTGCGTAATCTGTCAGCTCGACTTGAGTGGACATGTGAGGTAGAGGAGGCTTTCATTAAATTGAAGCAAGATGAGCCAAGCGATAGCCCTTACATTGCGAAATTACAAAGTACCTTTCCATCCTTATGTGTCAAATCATGGAATCAGCAACCGCAGTACTGTATCAAATGATAGGCTCAACCACAAGGGTATTACAATATGCCAGTGTAATCCTAGAGCCTGTCGTTGTAAAATGAACTGATTGTGAATGATCTGCTGCAGCTCTGGCTTCACTAATTGAGAAAGTCATGCACATTGTCTCGACCCATCCGCTAATGGTACACACTTCTCACTCAGTGCCAGTTTTTTTCAATTCGCAACTTATACTGACATAATCGATAAAGTGGAGGGGAAATGCTATCTGTTAGTCATGGTCGATGAATCCTCAGGGTGGATGGAGGCCTACCCCACCGCAAGAGAGGATTCGGCCTCTGTAATAAAGGCGCTTGTAAATACTTGGATTCCCAACAATGGCTTTCCTGTTGTCGTTACATCTGATAATAAGACCTACTATATGCATGCATGTACATTTATGTGTATGTATGTATGTATATATGTGCTAAGCAACACGCTTATTTAATTACATATTTATTCATGTATTTATTTCTTGACCTACATATTACCTATCTATTTATGTCTAAAATGCCTTTCCTATTCCTGCATCCTCACCCTCTTGCCACTGGAACAACGAAATTTCCCGAATACGGGATGAATAAAGTTATCCAATCCAATCCAATCCAATCCAATAATGAAACAGACTTTAAAAACGCTGACTTAGCTTAGGTGGTGTGATCAATGGGACTAATGCCTCGTTTTAGTTCTGTCATGTTTATGTGTCGGCTGCGACGAAGTTGAACCCAGGATACAGGAAAACAGGAAGGCGAGAATTGCTGGTGCAAAAACTTTTAATAACAAAAGTTAAATATCCAAGTGACAGACTAAACAGGAGGAGGACGCACAGCGACAAAAACTAAAACATGACTTACTGGTGGGAGACGGACGAGGTAAAGGTAGTTATACTCCCACACACGAGGAAGCGGAGCAACTCATCTAACCTTGAGGTCATACTGCTGGGAGTATCATCGTGTCCGCCCCCAGCCTTCAGGTTTTCGCCGTCGCCTTCGTCGGCCTCCACATATACAGCCTTCAAGCATGCACCGCCGTCGTCCGCAGCCCCCCGAGCATGCACCGCCGTCGTCCGCGGCCCCCGGGCATTCACCGCCATCATCCGCAGCCCCCGAGCATGCGCCGTCGCCCGCAACCCCCAAGCGAGCGTGCGCCGTCATCCGTGGCCTCCGAGTATACGGCGTTGTCCACGTGCAGGGCGCCGGTGTCGTCGCGAGGGTGTGGGGCGCCAGGGTCGGCGCGAAGGTGCGGGGCGCCTGCGTCGGTGCGAGGGTGCGGGGCGCTGGCGTGTGGGGAGCCAGCGTGTGGGGAGCCAGCGCGAGGACGCGCGGCACCGGCATTGGCGCGTTCGGGCAAGGAACCGGCGTGGACATGCAATGATGGTTAATTGGAGCAGATACCTGCAAGCGACGGTCCCACTCCATAATCTCCCACATTGCCATGCCGGGTCTAAAAAAGCCAGAGCTCTTTTTCCCAACTTCAAAGTGGTCGCCGTCGTTCAACCCCATCTTGAATGGGCAGCCGTCATCCTGCCCTGTACCAAAATGGCCATTATAATGCCACGTTTCAAAACGGCCAAAGTCAGCAAGCCATCCTTGGTCGTCGGGGCTCTCTCCGTCCCACCGCCGCCTCCGAGCAGACGGTGTGGCCGGGCTGGCAGCCAGAACGCCGGTCTCCCCAGCATCCCGGGGAGGGGCACGCCACCGTGTTACCGTGATCAGGGATTCAAACGATTCTTCAGCCATCAATGGCTGATTGTCCGTGATGTGGGGGTGGCTTACCGTGACCGGACCTTTCGTCAAAAGACGTTTGGTAGAACGGACGTTTGGTAGAACGGACGTTTGGTAGACCGGACGTTTGGTAGACCGGACGTTTGGTAGACCGGACGTTTGGTAGACCGGACGTTTGGTAGACCGGACGTTTGGTAGACCGGACGTTTGGTAGACCGGACGTTTGGTAGACCGGACGTTTGGTAGACCGGACGTTTGGTAGACCGGACGTTTGGTAGACCGGACGTTTGGTAGAACGGACGTTTGGTAGAACGGACGTTTGGTAGAACGGACGTTTGGTAGAACGGACGTTTGGTAGAACGGACGTTTGGTAGAACGGAAGTTTGGTAGAACGGAAGTTTGGTAGAACGGACATTTGGTAGAACGGACGTTTGGTAGAACGGGTTCGCATGCAATTGATAGATTTTAACATTGGGTGAATAGGGATTTAATGACTATTATTTAACATTGAGTGAATAGGGTTCCACAAAGTACGGACAAATAGGCTTAAGGACAGTTTTTTCCCCACATCCATCAGGACTCTAAACTTGCGGGAACACAACACACAATCCCTTCTGTGTAATAACTTCGGGGTGAGGTAATATGAAAAGACGTTTGGGCAGTGATCTGCCTCCTACTCGCTGACTGAAGGTAAGTGAAAGACAGTGAGAGGTAAGTTATCCGCTCGGGGGGTGATGCGATGTATCCATAACGGCAGAATGCCAAATTACGAGTCCGTAACTATCACTTATTTGGGTCTTTTGCCGAGAAAACACACCTTATGGAGAAGAACTACCAATTTCGTCATACGCAGTTTCTGGGTGTGATGACAATTAGGCTTTTGTTGTTGATGATGACAGGGCCTACGTCCGATTATTATTATGTTATGGTTAAACAAATGAAAGTCTCGTGACTCAAACCACTGGACTCGCGAACCCGGCGACCAAACGTCCGGTCGAGCAAACGTCCGGTCGAGCAAACGTCCGGTCGAGCAAACGTCCGGTCGAGCAAACGTCCGGTCGAGCAAACGTCCGGTCGAGCAAACGTCCGGTCGAGCAAACGTCCGGTCGAGCAAACGTCCGGTCGAGCAAACGTCCGGTCGAGCAAACGTCCGGTCGAGCAAACGTCCGGTCGAGCAAACGTCCGGTCGAGCAAACGTCCGGTCGAGCAAACGTCCGGTCGAGCAAACGTCCGGTCGAGCAAACGTCCGGTCGAGCAAACGTCCGGTCGAGCAAACGTCCGGTCGAGCAAACGTCCGGTCGAGCAAACGTCCGGTCGAGCAAACGTCCGGTCGAGCAAACGTCCGGTCGAGCAAACGTCCGGTCGAGCAAACGTCCGGTCGAGCAAACGTCCGGTCGAGCAAACGTCCGGTCGAGCAAACGTCCGGTCGAGCAAACGTCCGGTCGAGCAAACGTCCGGTCGAGCAAACGTCCGGTCGAGCAAACGTCCGGTCGAGCAAACGTCCGGTCGAGCAAACGTCCGGTCGAGCAAACGTCCGGTCGAGCAAACGTCCGGTCGAGCAAACGTCCGGTCGAGCAAACGTCCGGTCGAGCAAACGTCCGGTCGAGCAAACGTCCGGTCGAGCAAACGTCCGGTCGAGCAAACGTCCGGTCGAGCAAACGTCCGGTCGAGCAAACGTCCGGTCGAGCAAACGTCCGGTCGAGCAAACGTCCGGTCGAGCAAACGTCCGGTCGAGCAAACGTCCGGTCGAGCAAACGTCCGGTCGAGCAAACGTCCGGTCGAGCAAACGTCCGGTCGAGCAAACGTCCGGTCGAGCAAACGTCCGGTCGAGCAAACGTCCGGTCGAGCAAACGTCCGGTCGAGCAAACGTCCGGTCGAGCAAACGTCCGGTCGAGCAAACGTCCGGTCGAGCAAACGTCCGGTCGAGCAAACGTCCGGTCGAGCAAACGTCCGGTCGAGCAAACGTCCGGTCGAGCAAACGTCCGGTCGAGCAAACGTCCGGTCGAGCAAACGTCCGGTCGAGCAAACGTCCGGTCGAGCAAACGTCCGGTCGAGCAAACGTCCGGTCGAGCAAACGTCCGGTCGAGCAAACGTCCGGTCGAGCAAACGTCCGGTCGAGCAAACGTCCGGTCGAGCAAACGTCCGGTCGAGCAAACGTCCGGTCGAGCAAACGTCCGGTCGAGCAAACGTCCGGTCGAGCAAACGTCCGGTCGAGCAAACGTCCGGTCGAGCAAACGTCCGGTCGAGCAAACGTCCGGTCGAGCAAACGTCCGGTCGAGCAAACGTCCGGTCGAGCAAACGTCCGGTCGAGCAAACGTCCGGTCGAGCAAACGTCCGGTCGAGCAAACGTCCGGTCGAGCAAACGTCCGGTCGAGCAAACGTCCGGTCGAGCAAACGTCCGGTCGAGCAAACGTCCGGTCGAGCAAACGTCCGGTCGAGCAAACGTCCGGTCGAGCAAACGTCCGGTCGAGCAAACGTCCGGTCGAGCAAACGTCCGGTCGAGCAAACGTCCGGTCGAGCAAACGTCCGGTCGAGCAAACGTCCGGTCGAGCAAACGTCCGGTCGAGCAAACGTCCGGTCGAGCAAACGTCCGGTCGAGCAAACGTCCGGTCGAGCAAACGTCCGGTCGAGCAAACGTCCGGTCGAGCAAACGTCCGGTCGAGCAAACGTCCGGTCGAGCAAACGTCCGGTCGAGCAAACGTCCGGTCGAGCAAACGTCCGGTCGAGCAAACGTCCGGTCGAGCAAACGTCCGGTCGAGCAAACGTCCGGTCGAGCAAACGTCCGGTCGAGCAAACGTCCGGTCGAGCAAACGTCCGGTCGAGCAAACGTCCGGTCGAGCAAACGTCCGGTCGAGCAAACGTCCGGTCGAGCAAACGTCCGGTCGAGCAAACGTCCGGTCGAGCAAACGTCCGGTCGAGCAAACGTCCGGTCGAGCAAACGTCCGGTCGAGCAAACGTCCGGTCGAGCAAACGTCCGGTCGAGCAAACGTCCGGTCGAGCAAACGTCCGGTCGAGCAAACGTCCGGTCGAGCAAACGTCCGGTCGAGCAAACGTCCGGTCGAGCAAACGTCCGGTCGACCAAACGTCCGGTCGAGCAAACGTCCGGTCGAGCAAACGTCCGGTCGAGCAAACGTCCGGTCGAGCAAACGTCCGGTCGACCAAACGTCCGGTCACCAAACGTCCGGTCGACCAAACGTCCGGTCGACCAAACGTCCGGTCGACCAAACGTCCGGTCGACCAAACGTCCGGTCGACCAAACGTCCGGTCGACCAAACGTCCGGTCGACCAAACGTCCGGTCGACCAAACGTCCGGTCACCAAACGTCCGAGTACCGCGGCTCACGGGTGCTCCGCTTCCCCGCGTCTGCCGAGTGAAATAGGTGGGAGAGAGGAAGGCCCATTCACCCTCGGAGTCGGAGCCCGGAAGGTTAACGAGCTACGGGCCATCCTCGTGATTAAACAAATCTGAGTCTGAGTGCCATTCAAAAGAAATTTGTTTCTTCGTAGATGGAGGCAGAGGCAGCAATGAATGTTCCGTTCGGGGATAACGAGGGAGATGAACGGGAGTGTAGGCAGGCGGAGAGTTGACGGCAGGTGACAAATCGAAAGATACCTTGTAGCTCGGATTACTAGGTTCGGAGATACAGTGGGGCAAATAAGTATTTAGTCAACCACCAATTGTGCAATTTTTCCTACTTGAAAAGATTAAAGAGGCCTGAAATTGTCAACATGGGTAAACCTCAACCAGGAGAGACAGAATGTGGGGAAAAAACAGAAAATCACATTGTTAGATTTTTGAAGAATTTATTTTCAAATCATGGTGGAAAATAAGTATTTGGTCAATACCAAAAGTTCATCTCAATACTTTGTTATGTATCCTTTGCTCGCAATAACGGAGGCCAAACGTTTTCTGTAACACGTTTCACACACTGTTGCTGCTATTTTGGCCCATTCCTCCATGCAGATCTCCTCTAGAGCAGTGATGTTTTGGGGCTGTCGTTGGGCAACACGGACTTTGAACTCCCTCCACAGATTTTCTATGGGGTTGAGATCTGGAGACTGGCTAGGGCACTCCAGGACATTGAAATGCTTCTTACGAAGCCACTCCTTTGTTGCCCTGGCTGTGTGTTTGGGATCATTTTCATGCTGAAAGACCCAGCCACATCTCATCTTCAATGTTCTTGTTGATGGAAGGAGATTTTCATTCAAAATCTCTCGATACATAGCCCCTATCTAAAGGTATTATTGTTTATTCTCATCTCATCTCATTTCATTTTCTGAACCGCTTTATCGTCACTGGGGTCACGGGGGAGTGCTGGAGACTATCCTAGCTGCCTTCAGGCCAGAGGCAGGGGACACACTGAATTGGTGGCCAGCCAATCGCAGGGCACAAGGAGACGGACAACCATACACACCCACACCCATACCTAGGGGCAATTTAGAGTGTGCAATCAGCCTACCATGCATGTTTTTTGGATTGTGGGAGGAAACCGGAGTACCCGGAGGAAAAACACGCAGGCCTGGGGAGAACATGCAAACTCAACACAGGTGGACCGACCTGGATTTCAACCCAGGACCCCAGAGCTGTGAGGCCGACGCACTAACCACTTGTGCGCCGGGCCGCTCTGAAATAGACATTGTTTTCTAAACTGGAGAAAAACAAAACATCCATAATACATTTGAACTGAATGATTCCACATATATGGATTCAATTGGAGTTCCACATGGTGTAATGTATGAATATAAATTGGTTAATCCAGTCCTGGCAGGAATTTAAAGTTTTCCAATTTTTTGAGCATTTTTCCCTATTATTGTTAACAAAAATGTTGATAGTATTAATAACACTCACCACCAATTACAGCGTACTTTTAACCTTACAACTGATCCCGAAGAAGCGATATCGGAACAATTTAGCAGTACCTCTTTAACCGCCTTTAAAAAAACGATTGGCCTTGGACATGTTAAAGGCTTAACAACATGGTGTATGTTCTATGTTTGGTGATCAATGTTGTACTTTCATTCCTAATAACAGGTCATTTTGCTTTGAAAGGCCTCAAAGATTTACCTGCACAAGAAAAAGAACATTCAGGTGTTGATAATGTGATTTCTGATTGGTTTGCCGATGTTTTTGGTAAATGCAAACGTTTGGTAGTTTCTGCATTGACTCCTCATATTACTTTATTCTCCTTGTTTTCTATTCTTAGTTGCTGTATTGTCCCATGCGCGAAAGCTATGATTAGGAGATTTATTCCTAGTGTGATTAACCCAAATGTTTCTGCTACCCAATTACTTACTATGTATGATCCTCCCATTCTGTGTCCTCCTTCACATGTCCGTTTTGATGATGTTCTATGATGCAGGTTTTCCTTTCAACTGAAACAGCACAGACAGTTTGACCTATGAGGTTTCTGCTGAAACAAGCAGCACCTTCCTGCAATCAACTAATTACAGTTGAAAGAGAATAGATAGTTGCCAAGGTGTCGTTTCATTGCTTGGTAGGAAAACCTGTACCCACTTGGCCCTTAGTGGAATCGGTTTGACAGTGTTGTGACTGTGATCTTGTCGAAGAGGAATTGATTTTAATATTTTCTTTCTAGTTTTTGTTACCATAATCAAGTAGAGTATATGTTATCGTAAAACTCTCCCTTCCCCCAAGCCAGATGGTTGGCCGAATTGATAAAATCAACTGAGGATATTGGATTTTTCTTTTGAACTGAAAAACCACCCACTAATATTCAAATTAATGCCCACTTTGGCCTGCTGGAAAAAGAGTTTATACACGGGAGTCAGATTATCAGAGGTTATCTTTTCTCTTGCAAATAAGGAATGTTGTATTGAGAACTGATTTAGGATTCCATCTTCCGTGTGTTATTAAAGAAAAAAATCCTCCAAGACAGAAAAAGAGCACATGCCGTTGTTAGTACGAGGTCAAAAATGAACAAACACTAATACCAGCCAATGGCAGAGCACGAGGAGACCGACAACTATTCATGCTAACACTCATACCTCGAGATAATTTAGAGTGTTCCACCAGCCTACCGTGCATGTTTTTGGAATGTGGGAGGAAGCCGGAGCACCTGGAAAAAACCCACGCAAGCCCTAGGACGAGTGGCCAACTCCGGTCCTTGAGAGCCCCTATCCGGCCTCTTTTCCATATCTCTTTCCTCTACCACACCTGAATCAAATGATCAACTCTTCAGCTAGCTGTCTAGAAGCTTGATAAGGTAATGAATTATTTGCTATAAAAATTTACTTAAAGGTTTGTGTACCAAAGTGCTAACTTGATCATTGTGTTTGGGAAGAGTCTTCACAACAATGTGTGAAAAACAGCAGGTAACTCTGGGTGTTTGTTGTATAAACAATTTAGCTGTGTTCTGGCAGTTGTGAAGCTTTTACTAATTTGATCATTCCTGGCCTGTCTAGACATCCTGTTCCTTTAGTTGAAAAAAAGGTATTATATTCTGAGAATCTTTTACCTCAACAAATGTCTAGGTTAACGCCCACTTTGGGTAGAGGCAATGAAGGCTTTAAGAAATGGAGTCAGAACGGGAATGTTGCCTTTTCTCGAGCCAATAAAGAGAACTGGTCATGGAAGCTTCAATAATAATAAGTTCAATTCAATAATCAGGAATACAATCCCTCCCTCAATTGACCCTCACCAGTTTGCTTATAGAGCAAACAGGTCCACTGAGGATGCTATCGCCATTGCTCTACACACAGCACTGAGCCACCTGGAACACCATGGGAATTACGTAGCTCAGCCTTCAACACCATAAAACCGGACATTCTGACTCACAAACTCTCCCACCTTGGACTATCCTCTTCCATCTGCTGCTGGATAAAGAACTTCTTGACCAACCGACCACAAACTGTTAGACTTGGTCCCCACCTCTCTTCCTCCATTACACTGAGCACTGGCTCCCCTCAAGGCTGTGTACTGAGTCCTCTTCTGTACTCCCTGTACACATATGACTGTACACCAACCCACCAGTCTAACTCCATCATCAAATTTGCTGATGACACCACTGTGGTCGGACCGATCTCAGGAGGGGATGAGTCGGCCTACAGAGATGGGGGTGCGAGATATCCATAACGGCAGAATGCCAAATTACGAGTCCGTAACTATGACTTATTTAGGTCTTTTGCCGAGAAAACGCACCTTTTGGAGAAGCACTACCAATTTCGTCTTTCGCAGTTTCTGGGTGTAATGACAAATAGGCTTTTGTTGTTGATGATGACGACAGGGTCTATGTCCAATTATTATTATTATAATAGCTTGCCTATATTTTTGTTAACACTTGTCTCACCAGATCTTTCAGAACAAAGAAAAGAACAAACCACAATACCGATCCTGATTATTTGATTCAGGTGTGTTGGTGGAGGGAGATATGGAAAACAGACTGGATCACGCCTCTTGAGGACCGGAGTTGCTCACCCCTGCCTTTAAAAGAACATGCAAACTGCACACAGGAGGACTGACCTAGGATCGAACCCAGGATCCCAGAACTGTGAGGCCGATGCGCTAACGACTCTTCCATCGGGGCCACCCCCTATTGGACCCAGCCAAATGCATGGCGCCCGTCCTCGTTGAAGCATTGTTTGCATTGAACTAGTCGAGGCCCTTTAACCCAGAAAACCCGGAAGTAAAATCATACAATGGGTCCCTGTGGGAGTGTTCCAACTCCCATAGAAAATGAATTGAACATGAGTGATGTCACCTCCTGTGTACCGCACATTTCCACAAGCCCAAACAAAGCCAGCCAAAAGGTTTGAAAACGAAAAAATTTTGAAAGAGAAATAACATTTGGATGCGAAATATATATGAAAGCAAAAAAGACAGAAACCAAAAAGTCTAAGATGAAAAATATTTTTGAATGTGAAAAGAAAATTGAATATGAGAAAAAACAATTTGAAACGGAAAAAAATAACATCAGAGAGCAATGTTTTGTGACTTTTTTTATTTTTTAAATCAAGAATGAACGTTAAACTTTTAGTTTCAAAATGTATTTTTGCATTCAACGCCTTTTGCATTGATTTAGTTCCATAGAGGCGAATATCACTCACTTGTACTTTGCATGAAAAAGGAGCCCGCCAGAAAATCCACTGCTTTAAGATGGCTCTCCTGGACTAACGCCACAGACTCAGACTTTTGGTATCTCGGTCCCCATGTAAGGGATATCGAGAAAAAAACCCAGATCTCCTTTGGAAGATTTTAATAACATGGAGAACACGCATCTGTAAACCACTGGAAACGACCCCCCGCAAAGTATTGTATAATATTTACTGTGAGTAGCGTTAAATATATTTGTATATAACACAACAACAAGGAAACCTCCTTATTGTCCAGGTCGGCGTATAATATAGAAATAGCACGCGTGTTGCGTCGCGCATGCCACTGTGTAGTTTAATATGGCGTCGCATTAAAAGTCACATGTAACTTTTACAATATCTTTAGACATTGCGGACACTTTATCTGTCATGAGGTTTTCTTCCATGTCAACACATTGGCATTTGAGAAACACATGACATGTAATATATAAAGAGGCAATTGATGAAGAGAATTGTGTATCCGATTTCTTTATACTACAGTAATATCTTGAGATAAAGCTTCGTATGTTCGTATGTCTATTTACTCGTAGTTCAAATCCTTTCTCCCCCATAGAAAACAACTAAATGCAAATTAAGGTTCACTCGCCTGACTTCAGTGTGGGCAAGTGCGGGCTAGATTCCCGCTGGTGGTGGTATGATTGGGAGTGTGATGGTCGTTTGTCTCTCTGTGTGCCCTACGACTGACTGGCGACCAGTTTAGGGTGTAGTCTGCCTTTTACCCGAAGACAGCTGGGTTAGGCTCCAGCAACCCTTTTGAGGATGGGTGGCAATATTCCCTCAAATTTTTGTCTGGGCATACAGACGAGCTCCCTGCGCACACTAAGGACCACGTGAGAAACATCAGAAGTGCTCGCTCTGGCCACATGTTTTTCCTCGGCTGCGCAGCGAAGTCAGACCCAGGATGCGGGGAAACAAAAAACAAGAGGGATGTGTTGGTGGTGCACTACTTAGTCTTTTAATGCCAAAATACTCATACAAAAATCATTCAACCTGGGACAAAGTTAACTTAATCAAACGAGAAAGGGGGGACGCACACCGAATGAAGAGGCAAAACATTACTCACTATATATATATATATATATATATATATATATATATATATATATATATATATATATATATATATATATATATATATATATATATATATATATATATATATATATATACATATGTACGTACGTACGTACGTACGTACGTACATACATACATACAGTGTTACCTCGTCATGCAAAATTCTCGTCTTACGAGGGACATTTCGATCGAATAATTCACCCGTCATGCGATCAAAATTTCGTGATGCGACCAAGCCAGGTCTTTTTTGCATATCTTTCGTGTATAGCAATATCTACGAGCACGGAACGATTAATTCAGACGAGTTTCTCATACGACCAGGAAACGCACAACGCGCCGGCAAAAAGAGGGCTTTCTGGGTAATGAAGTATACTCGTGCACACAACACCCATAGGCAATGGCAACCTTTCTCAGAATAAAACTTCATTACCCACAATCAATATGTGGGTAAGCTCAACTATTGTATTTCCTGTTATTCTTTCTAAGGAAAGAAGGTCCTGCGATCGTTCTTTAAAGACTATTTCTCGTTGGCAAGTGGTCGTGCGTTATCCTATTGTGATGACATTTGTATGCGACATTATCGAAATATTTTGAAGGGTAGACTAAAACAAACAACTCTTGATGCGTTCGTTTTGAAGACTTCGGCGGAGCAGCCAGGTGGTGTCAACCCATAGAACTACGTAAGGTAAAAAAGATTACAACAAATTTAGAATTTAGTTTTGTTTGAAGTTACATTAAACGTTGAGTGTCTGTATATAGTTATCCAAGTTAATTTAAATTTGTTTGTTCGTTTACGAGTGCATTGTTGCCGTGGATAAAGCCCCCCGAACAGCCCCCCCGGCTCCGTGTATGCCGCTGTCTATACCCTCCGCGAAATGTGTCTAATTTTACTCCTATTAAACACATTATTACTATCAAACCACTCGTTATTTATTACTTTGTCAATATATGGCGAATTATAAGAAATAAAACATTTTTTTCAATCCAATATCCTGTTTTTGGTGTTTTTTTCAGAGAGTTGGAACGAATTAATTTGTTTCCCATTCATTTCAATGGGAAACTTCCGCTCGAGTTACGAGAATCTTGTCATACGAGCTCAGTCCCGGAACGGATTAAGCTCGTATCTCGAGGTACCACTGTATATATATATACCGTATTTTCTGGACTATAAGTCGCACCTGAGTATAAGTCACACCAGCCAAAAAATGCATAATGAAGAAGGAAAAAACATAAGTCGCACTGGAGAAAAGTTTCATTTTTGGGGGAAATTTGTTTGATAAAATCCAATGTCGTCTTGAAAGGCAATTGTATATATGTGTATATGTGTAAATGTGTATATGAGAGCGAGACTGAGAGCGAGACTGGGAGCGAGACGGGGAGCGAGACGGGGAGCGAGACGGGGAGCGAGACGGGGAGCGAGACGGGGAGCGAGACGGGGAGCGAGACGGGGAGCGAGACGGGGAGCGAGACTGGGAGCGAGACTGGGAGCGAGACTGGGAGCGAGACTGGGAGCGAGACTGAGAGAGTTGAAAGTCACCGCGCTTCTTAGAAACGATGGTTAGTCCTTAATTCCACCGGCTTGCTTTTGACCAATTGTTTTTCCCACCTATTCACGCAAAAAATGCTACCTGTACGGCCAGTGCTCGTAGATTTCTACACGAGGGAAATATGGCGAGAAAGACAGAGCGATGCTATTCTCATAAGCAGCCTCTCGCATTCTCGGCCACTTGGCGGCCGCATCGGGTATTACTGTAATAATAGAATTGCTGTCAACTTTTGAATAGCCGTCCACTAGTGACCACTGTCCCAAAAAGTATTAAAATCTTATTGCCTGTCTTTTATACCATTTCACATTTCTTTGAACTTTACAATGTCCCCTATCTTGTTACAGAGCATTACATGTTTTGGACTTCTCACAATGATACAGTTAAAGAAGATAGAAAAGCTACAAGGGTTTGAATTTTGGAAGAAAACCCTAAAAGAAGCATGCTTTGTGGTTGCTCCCATGGTGGACCAGAGCGAACTGTCATGGCGCATACTTAGCCGTCGCCACGGCGCTCATCTCTGTTACACGCCCATGTTACATGCGCAGGTGTTTGTTCGTGATGCAAATTATAGGAGAGAAAACTTCTATAATGAGGTTTGTGAGGAGGATCGGCCACTAATAACTCAGGTAGGAATATTTTTGGGCTCTTAAGTAGCTTGTGGGATGTTTTTTATTCTACACTTTGTGTTTTGTCCAAGCCTAACTTGACCCGATACCTCAGAACAAACGTTTGCTGGCAACCTGTATTCCGCCAGACATCAACATTAGAGGTCAACCCATATGGGATTTTCAAACGACGATACAGTCATACCTCTACTTACGAATGCCTCTAGGTGTGAAATTTCCAGGTTACGAAAGCTTTTTATATGCAAACGAGTGCCTCAAGATAAGAAGAATATCCAAGTTACGAAACCCCCCAAAAAGTACTGCATTCCTTATCTGTTATTTTATTTTGAAAATATTGTCGCGGATGCATTGATTCTCGCTTTAGAAGCTCATTCCACCATATACTGGGCTCTCATTGGCTGTCTCACGACAACCCTCCATTTTCTTTAACCCATTGTCTGCTTAAACTTATCTATACATATTACTATTTCTGAGAATGTGTGTGCGCGTGTGTTTATGCGTGTCCGTGAGGTCTGAGTAAAATGGAGACAACCGATTTGAATGCGGTTTTCACCAAAAGTTGGCAAATTTACTCCTCTACGGATGCACCGATTATCGAATTTGGACTCCAGTTTTTCAGAAAATTTATATTTGTACCTGGGTGTCGCATTTTTTAGGTTGGAAAAGTGAAACTTTGGGCCATTTTATTGGTACTTGCGAAACTTTCAGATCAAAACCACTCTGCTTTGTAAAAGCACAATGATGAGGACAACATTGCACGTGCAACATGCTAAAAATCGATAAAAACCCTTGATTTGGGACACTTCCAAACACAGCCATTTCATACGGATTGGACGCCATTTCCACATTTTACGTCCGATTTTATTGCGGTTTTCGACTATGGTTAGCTTCAATAGTGAATTGTGTCATGGCAGGGCCCGATTTTTGAATTTCGCCTTTGGCTCTTCAAAAAATCGATTCAAATCGACCCCAAGGTTGCATTTTTTTTTTACCTTTGACCCAGTTTTTTAACACATGCAAAACTTTCAGACCACTAACGATTACAGTTTTTGCAGCACTACGCAGGCGCACATGCGACATTCATCTGCTTTTTAAAGTGGCCTCTACCGTCAAGCTACAAAACAACAAAAACTCTTGATTTTGGACACCCCTAAAATCTGCTTCATGTTTTCTTTCACTTTTCAGGGTCCCTATGAAAGAGAATTCTAAAATTTTTGAATTTTACAATTTCTCGCGTATGAGCCGCCCCCCTGATTCCCAATTTTCACCTCCATATTCATGGTTTTAATAGGGAGAACAAATGTGTTACTTTGAAAGGAAAATCTTAAGAAAAATCATCAAGTGCTTTCTAATTACAGAAATTACAATTTTCTAATCAGAAGTTTAAGATGTTGTGGCAGCCATATTGCTTCTAATGTGCGAGCAGTGACGGGAATGTGAGTTTTTTTTCACGTTTTATGCAAGGTACGTACGTTTTCTTTTCTTGAATTTCATTCATGGACGTCAAAATAAATTTAGTTTAGCGTTTTATCTGTCTATCTTTTCTTTTTTTTTAACTAAATGACCATATCGGCCACATTCGCTTGCGTCATGATGCCACGACGCCATTGCGTCGTGATGTCACGGCGCTATTGCATCATGAAGTCATCGTGCCATGGTGGCGTCAACTTGCAGTTTCCTGCATGTCGTGTTTTTATGCGCATATAAGTGCGTACCCTCGATTCAGTCATTATTTTTTGTCCGACGAAAGTGGCTTATATGAGAGTAAATACGGTATGCTTATTCAATGTGAAATGCTGCTTTAAAATCCAAATTTCGAAACAACTTTTGGAATATATTAACTTGTTAAGTAGCGGTACCACGGCACAGGTTAAATTGGTTGATTCGGTTTTGTAGGTAAGGTTATGTTCCTTTTACAGGATTGTAAAAATCCTATTTATCTTTAAACATGCAGACGTAGAAACATTTTGTATAGTATCTTACTCATAAGAGTAAATGTAAAACATTTATAGCATCCATTTACTGCAATAACTGATAAGTTATTTTGTTGATGTTGCTCAAATCGAGGCACGACTGACTGTGTTTTACTTTTCTTTCATCATTTAGACAAATATGATAATACTTCCCGTCTGCACCTGGTAATATTCAAAACCAAATGGCAAAAACATGGGAAACTAATGACATTATTGGTATCTCAGCAGAGTAATGTGTCTTGAATTTGTATGTGATAACATAATGCCTGATAGTTCAGGCACTCAAGTCTTCATGAAATGCGAAAAGAACATAAAACGCAAGGTAATTAACCTATTCAGATTACTTTTTTTGTTTTCCATAAAATACAACATCTGACTTACCCAACACGTCCAAATCCACTTTGAAGTTTATGAAGTGTGTGTGGATGTTCCCCAGGACATTTTTGCCACCTGGTGGCCGTATTTCAAACTGCTGTCCACCAGATAAGATGACAAGATGTAGCCTGTGGCGTACACCTTGGCTTCCACAGCTCCGCTTTGATAGAAGATGAAATCCCACATGTAATCATAATTTTCTATGGCAGTGATTGTCCTGAACACCAAAGCGCTGTTTACCATCCCCCCATAATTGTGTGAAAGAATCAGAGAAGTGCCCCCGCAAAGGCTGACCAAAGTTGTGTTCGAATATAGAAATATAATTCCTGAATATGACAGGTAATTTAACATCGATGTAGCAGTATGTGTCAACATGAGTGGCTTCATGGGGCAATCGCTGCCATGGACCAGTTCAATGGCGGATTCAAATGCCCGAGTCCAAAAACTTGACAATCATTGCGGGCGTTACTGACCCATACACTGATGGGGCTTCCTCTACACTCAACTCATATGCAATCCTCTCTCCCTTAAAACACATGTCGAACACCCGCATGCCAGTAAGAGAATTTAAGACAAAAGAAAAGCTCCAGTCCAAGTAGATTACGTGGTTACCGCTGACGCTGAAGCGTTTACCCTGTGTGTAGAACTGTTGTTGCGTTTTTTCACGTTTTATGCAAGATACATACGTTTTGTTTCTTGAATTTCATTCATAGACGTAAAAATTAATTTGGTTTAGCGTGTTTTCCGTGTATCTTTTCTCCATTTTGAAATAAATGACCGTATCGGCCGCAATCGCTTTCGTCATGACGTCACGCCGCCATGGCGTCGTAACGTCATGGCGCCATAGCATCATCATGTCATCGTGCCCTGGTGGCGTCAACTTGGAATTTCGTGCATATTGTGTTTATATGCGCATATTAGCCGTACCCTCGATCCAGTCAGCATTTTTTTGTCCGACAAAAGCGCCTTATATGTGAGTAAATACGGTACACTAAACACACGCCTTATTATGGTTCCACAAATCGCAAGCACTCAACAATGTAATGGTTATTTGTAATGCCGTGTTCAGACTTACATGCAGCAAGAAATTCTAATAATTTACTGAACATATCACTTGAATTCACTCGGTTTTTCAGATGGTGAAGTAGCTTTGAGGATTCTTGAACCGATCCAGTGTGCATAAAAAAACAAAGTACCTGCAGCCATTGCATTTTTGAAGCTCCAAGTGTTTATAAAAAACGGAAGTGACGTTTATCCAAACGTTGGAAAACATATTAAAGTGAAATATATCAACTGTAGCTCTCTCATGACAGTAGATACATAAGTTCTTAGACAGGCGTTTATTGCTGTTTGTCAAAAGTCACCAACATGTATTCTGTGGTCCATCAGCAATGCTGTGAGAACTGTAATTTGCGGAAACTAATACAAATGCAAAAAACATGAAGTTCATAATGTAAAAATACTCACAGCGAATCCTTATATAATGTAAACGTGTTAACTAAATACCTCGTTAGCCGCTTGTCATAAGAGTGTTCAAAATTCTTATAAAGCTGCTTGTAGTTCTGTCACCAAGTTTTCCTCATGTGCATCCATCACCTCGCTTCCACCGAATGCGTGCTACGAACGGGTTAATCAACAAATCTGTCCCAACGAAACCAAAATACGAAACAATAGTTCCGCATGAAATTGAATGCTTTTTAACATTGCCTTTTAACATACAGTGGGGCAAATAAGTATTTAGTCAACCACCAATTCTGAAAGTTATCCTACTTGAAAAGATTAGAGAGGCCTGTAATTGTCAAAATGGGTAAACCTCAACCATGAGAGACAGAATGAGGGAAAAAAAAAACATAAAATCACAAAATTATAACAAGAACGGTGAGCAAAGATCCCAGAACCACACGGAGGGGACCTAGTGAATGGACTACAGAGAGATGGGACCACAGTAACAAAGGCTACTATCAGTAACGCAATGCGCCGCCAGGGACTCAAATCTTGCACTGCCAGACGTGTCCCCCTGCTGAAGCCAGTACACATCCAGGCCTTTCTGCGGTTCGCTCGAGAGCATTTGGATGATCCAGAAGAGGACTGGGAGAATGTGTTATGGTCAGATAAAACCAAATATAGAACTTTTTGGTAGAAACAAAGGTTCTCATGTTTGTAGTAGAAAGAATACTGAATTGGATCCGAAGAACACCATAACCACTGTGAAGCATGGGGGTGGAAACATCATGCTTTGTCGCTGTCTTGATTTTGAGTGAAAATCTCCTTCCATCAGCAAGGACATTGAAGATGAGACGTAGCTGGGTCTTTCACCATGACAATGATCCCAAACACACGGCCAGGGCAACAGAGGAGTGGCTTCGTAAGAAGCATTTCGAGGTCCTGGAGTGGCCTAGCCATTCTCCAGATCTCAATCCCATTGAAAATCTTCTTTTTTGCATCTCTTTCGTGTATAAAATATATCTACGAGCACTGGGCAGACTTTGCATTTCCACAACCGCTTTTTCCCCCACGTTGGTCTACATTTACATACCAGGTAAACAATACTATGGATCGGCAGAGTTTTGCAAAGAAAAGGCGACCGTTCGACATGAAACGCGAAATCATTGAAAAATATGAGAGTCAGTTACGTGTTACCGAGCTCGCTCGGCAATACGAGAGGAATCCGTCAACTATATCCACCATCCTTAAGCAGAAGGACGCAATTAAGGAGAAGAGATCTTCCAAGGGACTAACTATAAATTCCCACGGCGCAGTGACATTCACGACGAGATGGAGAACCTTCTTTTATTGTGGATAAAAGAAAAAACAATTAGCAGGAGATAGCGTGAACGAGTCAACTATATGTGAAAAAGCCAGCGGAATTTACATGGATTTGATAACAACGAAAGGAGAGCCTTCAACAACTTCAGAACCCTTTAAAGCGAGTCATGGCTGGTTCAAAAAAATTAAAAAAGGATCTGGAATACACTCTGGAATCCGACTGCGATGAAACTGGTCTTTTTTGGAAAAAGATGCCCAGGCGGAAATTCATCGTGGCAGAGGAGAAGGTATTACCGGGACACAAACCTATGGAGGACCGCTTAACGCTAGCGTTGTGTGCTAATGCGAGCGGTGACTGTAAAATTAAGCCGCTACTGGTGTACAATGCGGAGAACCCACGTGCCTTCAAGAGACACAACATCAAGAAAGAAAACCTACAAGTGATGTGGCGCGCAAATTCTAAAGCTTGGATTACGCATCATTTTCGAAAAATTTTGAAGGGGAGGCCAAAACAAACAACTCTTGATGCGTTCGTTTGGAAGACTTCGGCGGAGCGTCCGGGTGGTGTCAACCCGTAGAACTACATAAGGTAAAAAAGATTAAAACAAAATTAGAATTCAGTTTTGTGTGAAGTTACATTAAACGTTGTTTGTATATAGTTATCAAAGTTAATTTAGATTTGTTTGTTCGTTTACGAGTGCCGTGGATAAAGCCCCCTGAACTCCCCCCCCCCCCCCCGCCTCCGTGTATGACGCTGTGTCTCCCCTCCGCGAAATGCATTTTACTTCTATTAAACACATTTCATTACTATTAAACCACTCGTTATTTATTACTTTATCAATATATGGCGAATTAGAAGAAATAACGGATTACGATAGTATGTCGAGGTACCACTGTAGTCTACTTACACTAAGATACTTGCCAAAGGCCAATAGAGCAAAGAGATTGTCCCACATTGAATTCCCGGGCTTTAGATGCATACGTTGAAAAGCTTGGAGCAGCTTCCGATTTTAAAATTAACACTTTAACCTTAACTACCCAGAGTAACACCAACCCTATGTAGGAAATAGTTGAATTACACTAAGCAAGTGTGAATTGACTGTATTTTTATTAAACAACACTAACACTGCAAAATTTAACACATGATTTTGCTCTGTGATTATTTGTTTTTCTTGGTTTTTACATGCAACCCCTTTGTGTACTTGATTTTTGCGAGTTTTAATATATCCGTCTTCTGTCAATATTTTGTTTCCATAATTCTCATCTCATCGTCTAAACTGCTTTATCCTCACTAGGGTTGCGAGGGGTGCTGGAGCCTATCCCAGCTGACTTCGGGCCATAGGCGGGGGACACTGTCATAAGTGCACCTCCGGTGTGCGGCGGAGTCGGACCCAAAGATGCGGGAGCCAAACAAGACAGGAGTGTGGGTGCACAAAACTAAAGGCTTTAATTAGAATTAAAGGGAAAGCCATACAAACTTAGGACTGAGTAAAAATCAAATAAAGAAACAAACCTAACGGGGATAGAACATACGCACACTGACAGGGAGACGACATGACCAAACGCAAGCAATACTCCAACAACCAGTAATACCAGGAAGCAACGTATAAATAGACACACAAGGGATAATTATCAATCAAACACACCTGGTCACATAAGTAAGGGGAACCAGATACATCACCAATGTTCCCTCTAATTTTTTGTTTGTCTGGACAGAAAGACAACCTCCCTGAGCACACCGAGTACTGGTGTGAGTAACATCATCATTGCTCGCTATGGGCACACACCAGTATCACACCTGCCATAAGCAGGTGCATGTCTACTACACATAATAGATTTAGTAATAATAAAATTTAATGATTAATACCTATGAATGGGCGGCCCGGCGGATGAGTGGTTCGCGCGTCGGCTTCACAGCTAAAAAAAATAAAAATAAAACAAAAATTGGGATTTTATTTTGTACGCACGATATAATTTGCTGTGCGCAGAGAAGATGAGTAGTGCGCATTTGCGCAGGCGCGCAGCTTAGAGGGAACATTGTACATCACCCAGATAGATAACACGCACAAGGGAGACACGCACACCACCAAAATCCCAAACAAAACATGACAGACACCCTGAATTTGTGGCCAGCCAATATTAGGGCACAAGGAGACAAACAACCATACATGCTCACACTCCTACTTAGGGGAAATTTAGAGTGTCCAATCAGCCTGTCATGCATGTCTTTTGAACGTGGGAGGAGACCAGAGTAACTGGAGAAAACCCACGCAGACCCGGGGAGAATATGCAAACTTCACACAGGTGGACCGACCTGGATTTGAACTCAGGTCCCCCACTGTGAGCCTGACGGGCTAACCACTCAGCCGCCGGGCCGCCCGAGAGCAGCTCTATCACAGCAATTTCAAAATTATATATCAGATGCTACAAAGTGATGTTTGAATTTTTTAGATTTCATGTTTGTAACTTGAAATTTCTTTCGTATACATGTAAAGGTAAGATTTTCCCATTGAAGGTTTTCATAACCTGAATATTCCATATTTCGAGACATTCGTAAGTAGGGGTACTGCTGGATAATCATTTAGGACTTGTCTTTTATTCATCAATTATTTTTTTCTTGGATTTTTGTTTCTTTACAGTTTTGTGCAAATGATCCTGAGGTCTTCATTCAGGCAGCTCTTTTGGCCCAGAACTACTGTGATGCTATTGACCTTAACCTGGGTTGTCCTCAGATGATTGCTAAAAGAGGTACCTTGACCATAATTTGATTTTAAGAGTATGATGTTTTCATCAGGGACTGTAACATAAAAATAACTGGTTTTGATATTCTTGTCAAAGGACACTATGGAGCTTTCCTGCAAGATGAATGGGAGCTGTTAGAAAAAATGGGTAATGGATTTTTTGTTGTTGTTGTTGTGGGCCACAATCTCTTCCATGTAACTGGTTAGAAGTCATTTCCAGAAATGATGAAGCCAGGAAGCAAGCAGATGTCAGGTGATGAGTGTTTACCAGCAGTGTAGACAATACCAGCAACACTGAGGCAGACCTTGAGGCATTATGTTCTTTTTCACCACATCTAAAAAAAGCCTTGATATTGTGTCATTAAACATTGACACCCGCTGGACATTAAAAAAGCAACAAGGTTGACTCACAACACCAATTCTCTGGCCAACAATATATTTTAGGGCATTTCAATTACCGTATTTTCACACCTATTGGGCGCACTTAAAAGTCAAAATTTTTCTCTAAAATTGTTGATGCGCCCAATCGGTCGGTGCGCCTTGTCTGTGCACAAAATTTAATTTTTGTATCGGCCTGACCACTTGAGTGACTGAATTTATTTATTATTTATTAATGTACTCATTGCAATCAACCCAGCGGACGTTCACCCTAAAAATAGCCTCCCCACGCAATCCAAGCATTACGGTAAATCCATTCAAAACATCCTAAGGGAGTGGCAAGGCATTCGACTTCCGTATGCTCGCAGCGCTTTTAACGCTCAAAAACACTCAATACTCAAAGAAACAGCACATCAGAGGAAATGCCTGACGTGAATGACAACAGAATGCGGGTGTGAACGCTTGGAAAATGGACTGAAGCCATCGAACACAATTTATAACAGCTTTGCTAACGGATGGCCAGCATAGTAGTTCGAGCAGGCAGCGTTGCACGACTTTCGTGACGATTTGGAATGAATTGTCGATGCCGATATAACAGCGAGCAGAATCAAAGGCTGGGGAGTGATGCATGTCGCGAGTTACAATGGATTGTGGATGACTGGGCTCAAGTGTCGGCCAGCACTTGTTCGAGCTTTCGCCAAAGCTGGAATCAAGTTCCCGGAATACACAACTCTGACTGACAGTGGAGCCTAGCATGTTGAACGCTGAACTCTTTATAGCAGAGTATACCTTTTACCTCAATTAAGCATTATCAAACTTAGTTTTGCTCGTGCTGTCTTTAAAAAACACCCTAGCGGCTAGCCTAACATGCACTAGCGGATAGCATAACTTACGCTAGCGGCTAGCATAACATACGCTAGACTAGTGTCATGCTAGCGCCTTTTCAAACGAGGTGTCCTTTGTATTGACAAAACAGAAAATTTACCCGCAACTGAGACTGCGCCTTATCAGACGGTCCGTTTCTTGGGTGTGAAAATACGGTACTCAAATAATCTATCTAAGAGGTTTAATATAAGTGTTGTGCAGGGGTCCCCAAGTAAATTGTGAAGGTGGCCAAGTGGCCTGGGGTCCAAACATAGGCAAACAATCTTTCATTCATTTTTCATACCACTTGTTCTCACAAGCGTCGTGGGGGGTGCTTGAGCCTATCCCAGCCAGCTATGGACAGCAGAGATCCTGATTGGTCCCGATTGCCAGCCAATCACAAGTTATAAGTAGACTCAACCAATAATGCTTGCACTCATACCCAGGGGCAATCCAGTATTCAACCAGCCTACCTGTTTTGGGGATGTGGGAGTCATTGAATTGAATTGACTTAAACTGAATGCCGTTGTTGTCATTATTCAAGTACAATGAGATTCAAAGCTTCACCATGAAGTGCACATATAAATAATAAGTAATAAATAAGTGGTCAACTTAATGAGTAGTCAACATAAATGAGTAGTCAATATAAATGTGTAGTAAACATAAATGAGTATTCAACACAAATGAGTAGTCAATATAAATGTGTAGTAAACATAAATGAGTATTCAACATGAACAAGTGGTTCCAAATAAGAAGTCAGGTACAAAAAAGTGACTAAAGTGGTTAGCAGCCTATGGAGTATTAGTGTAAGTATGAGATAAGGAATTACCGTATTTTCACGCCGATAAGGCGCGCATAAAAGTCAAAAATTTTCTCCAAAATAGACAGGGCGCCTTATAATGCAGAGCGCCCTTCGTGAGCACCGAGCGCCGCCAAGCGGCCCCGAGCGGGAGCGCTCGCGGGGGCGCCGAGCGGCTGGCGACAGCGCTGGCTACCGGAAGCAGCTTATTTCCGGGTTCCGGTGCGCAGTGACTGCTGGGAAATATAGTTCTTCATCGCTACACCCACACGCTAAAAACATGTTTTAAAAAGGCAACGGAAGCAAAACTGAGTTCGGTTGTACTCTATTTAGACATTTTACAATTTACTCAAGTCATCACCTTCAAATCCCTCAAACTCCTCATCTTCTATGTCAGAATTAAACAATTACCCAAACGAGCCTTCCAAATAGCCGGGCCCCCCCCTCTTCGTTCTCAGAGTCACCGTAATTTCCATGTGGCTCCTTAGAAATTATGCCGGCTTTGGCAAAAGCTCGAACAACCGTCCAAGCAGACACGTTCGCCCAGGCGGCAACGATCCATTGACAAATCGTAGCGTAAGAAGCCCGGCGCTGCCTGCCACTTTTCGTGAAGCTGTGTTCGCCAGCTTCATCCACTGCTCCCACGCCGCTCGTAACTTTGATTTGAAAGCCCGGTTGATGCCGATGTCCAGCGGCTGTAATTCTTTGGTCAAGCCTCCGTGCCATGCAAACATTCCATTCCTCTTCAGTCCTAGGGAAATTATTTTATAATCTAAACCAGCCAGGTACAATTTACCTAATTATTTGGATGAATGCCATTTCTGCATTGTTATTTTCATGTTTGATATCATTAACAACCAAATAATTCTTAATACTTAAGGTCTAATTCGCAAATCACCCCATATTGCCAACCCACCCAAGGATAGATAAAATCACTGGCTGAGTTGCTCCTGCAACCGACTCGTCTCACCCCCACCAAGGAGATGGTGTTTACTTAAGATAAGAGCCATTTTCTGTAGCTCACTGTTATCACAATGTTGTCGTCAACGTATGGGGCGGAGGCTTCATATTCGGGGGGGGGGGGGCGTTCCATTTCTCCGATTTCCATTCTGTAGTCTGGCAATAAACCTACCTCCTTTGTCGCTCTCCGACCCATATTAATCACTTACTTAATAGTTTAAACAAAAATTTTATTCTAAATTTTCCGAAATTGATCTCAATACTTTGATTCACCCAATATCTCTGATCACACCAAGACCACAAGCCCCTGACTTTGTCTCTTAACGGAGTCCCTGACTCAACACTCTTGGCAGGAGTCCCTGACTCAACACTACCACTCTTAGCGGAGTCCCTGACTCAACAAAAGTAGTCCCTGACTCAACACTCTTAGCGGAGTCCCTGACTCAACACTCTTAGCGGAGTCCCTGACTCAACACTCTTAGCGGAGTCCCTGACTCAACACTCTTAGCGGAGTCCCTGACTCAACACTCTTAGCGGAGTCCCTGACTCAACACTCTTAGCGGAGTCCCTGACTCAACACTCTTAGCGGAGTCCCTGACTCAACACTCTTAGCGGAGTCCCTGACTCAACACTCTTAGCGGAGTCCCTGACTCAACACTCTTAGCGGAGTCCCTGACTCAACAAACGGAGTCCCTGACTCAACACTCTTAGCGGAGTCCATGACTCAACAAACGGAGTCCCTGACTCAACACTCTTAGCGGAGTCCCTGACTTAACTCTACCGCAGTAACAATACTCAAATTATCACGCTTCACGGAGACAGAAATCAAAGGGTTTACTCATGATTCTCTCGTTCTGAACCTGCCCTGGTTCGGAGAGACCCATCACCGGAGCGGCAAGGGAACGGCCGTTGGGCTGACCTCAATGGAGGCTGCTGTCGACAGTCTTTATTTTGCCCTTCGTTGCGGTCCGTCGTCGCTCTGGCTATTGTTGCCTTGTTGGGTCCCGGGTTTCGGCACCAAAGTATGTTGGGTCTGTAAAACAGCTGACCAATATCTTCAGGAGCAGGCACAGAAAGAGTGAGACCAATTTGAAGGAAATGAGTTCATTACCAGACTGCAGGATGGGGAGAGCTCGAACAGCTGTTCTCTCACAGTGTTCCTTGCCACAACCCCCAGTACGAACCGAAGTTGTCATAGAGGCTTTGGACTGACATGTTTAGACATCTTCAGGGCAAAGTCTCTGACAAGGATGATGCAGGGCATGACAAGGATGAAGGCTATGAGAACGGATGAAGGCTATGACACGGATGCAGGCTATGACACGTATTGAAACATTCATTTTGGTTACTCAAAAAGCATTGCAGTAAACATGTTATTTCACAACACCTTTGCCTCGGTTATCGCACAAAAAGGTTTAAGTTTAGTGTAGATTAAAATGTATTTTTAAGTTTAATATGTTATGACCGCATTGCTGTCAAGTCTCTCTTCTGCCCCTTTTCTCGTCCACCCTCTGTACTGAATAATGTCACATTTTAGGATTGAAGATCATAACCACTAGATAGGTATTTGTTTTTTGATACGAGTAAATTACAATACGAACTCGGTCCCGGAACATATTAAGCTCGTATCTCAAGTTTGTTATTGTAAAATGAAAGCACGAAAAGAGCAGTCTTGTCAGAAATGGCGTGTTTGTGCATGCCTGATGTAAAGGAAAACAAACTTCAGAATCCTAACAAAAACACCTCGGCATCCTTTTTGTTTCGAGCTGCAACACTTAGTTGTCTGATGAAAAACACTTGAGTGAGTGTGTGAGGCATAGGCAGATTGGGCTAAATTCCCGCCGAATCTAGTGGGTCATGGTTATTTATATGGGTTTATGGTGTGATTAGTCTGGAGTCTTTTCGATCTGGCAACTTTGGGGTGCAGCACGCCAGTGGCTCATGATCTTCATACATGAGCGTTGACAGTTTCTCATGCGTATGAGATTTAAAACGTTAACATTTATTTCTCTGATGGACCGGAACCGGGTGGCTCGTGGACCGGTGGTTGGGGACTGATGATTTGCGTTCAACCAGCTTGCGAATCATGATTTTCGGATGTGAGAGGAAATCAGGGTACTCGAGAAAACCGACGTAAGCACGGGAAAACATGGAAACTCCACACGGGAAGTTGGCAATCCACAAAGGATTGAACTCTTGAACAAAGAATTGCGAGGTGGATGTGTTCATCTCAAACACTGCCTTTTTTTACTTCAAAATTTTTTGTGAGGCCTGGACAAGATCTAGACGAGGATACCCGGTCCACCAGTTGGCGGCCCCTGGTATACTGTATTTTCAAATACATACACAATAAAAATTGATTTTAATTGTCACTTTAAAGTCAGAATCCTGACTTCATTTTGACTTTAAAGGATTCTGCTATGTTAAAGTGAGAACTCTGACTTTATTGACTTATTTGTAAAAGTCATGTGCACCTGGCACATGCCCATGTTTAAACTTCAGCTTTCTTGTTTTGATCTACCCATAACGCTCTGACACGAGGACTCGCTTTGTTTTTATTGGCCGCAGAATGTTTGTTCTAAATTTAAGTGACTAAAGATACACCCTCTACATGTCAATCATTCAAAATGAAGGAGGTGGGGCCAAGCCATGTGCACATTTGGCACGTATGATGGAGATGAGTTGGAAGGAGAATAGAGGTGGAAAATGATCACTTCTGAGCCAAAAGCCACAGCCTTGGGGAAGTATTTTGGTTTGAAGCCAAATGAAAACCGCGTGTCAGTCAACACGAGGAGTTTGCACGCTTTGTTTGAACATTTGTTTCAAACAAATACTCAACCTCCCTCTTCACATTTTGCCGATAATAAGAGAACTGCAGTGCAACAAGCGGAGCCTTCCCATCACACTAGTCGAGAGTTATGAGGATGTTCGTTTGATGTGAAATACAAATGAGATGGTGCAAAGTTAAACCTCACGGAAATTGGAGTTACCTGTATCGCTGAAGAAATGTGACCTCCAAATGATCTAGATGACCTCCTCCCCTCAGTAGCACTCACACCAAACATCACAAAGTACTTTGAAAAACTGGTACTGAAAGACATCAAAGCCTGTCTTCCCCTCATCCATGACCCACATCAATTTGCACACTGGCCGAATAGATCCACTGAAGATGCAATAACCACCATCTTCCACACTAAACTGAGCCACTTGGAGAAAAGGGGGAGCTCCAGTGCCCTGCGGAAGTATTCGGCCCTCTTGAACTTTTCAAACTTCCGCCACATTTCAGGCCTCAAACGTAAAGATATTTTAAAAAAATGGTCAGGAATCAACAACAACTGGGAGACAATCGTGAAGTGGAATGATATTTAGTGGATATTTAAAACTTTTAACTAATAAAAAACTGAAAAGTGGGGCATACAATAATATTCGCCCTCTTTACTTTCAGTGCAGCAAACTTACTCCAGAAGTTCAGTGAGGATCTCTGAATGGGAGAGTCTCTCCATTGGACAATAATCAGATGTGCACTGCACAAATCTGGCCTATATGGAAGATGGGCAAGAAGAATGCCCTTTCACAAAGATAGCCATAAAAAAGTCTAGTTTAAAATTTGCCCCAAGCCACCTGGGAGACACACCAAACCTGTGGAAGAAGGAGCTCAGATGAAACCAAAATTGAACTTTTTGGCCACAATGCAAAATGATGTGTGGGAGAAAAGAAACACGGCTCTCCGTCAATAATGTTTTTCTATATGTCCATGCAAAAGATTTAAAAAAATCATTCGCCTGAAAAATCCCAACTGTATTTACCTTATTTTTCCGCATATATGCCGTATTTGTTGCTAGAAAAATGATGACTGAATCCAGGGTACGGCTTACATGCGCATAAATTAGACTTGACAAGCACGAAACTGCAAGGTGACGAAGACGAAACGCCATAACGCAAGACAATGTGGACGATACGGTCTTTTATTTCAAAATAGAAAAAAGATGAACAGATTAAACGCTAAACAAAATTTATTTTGATGTCTATGAATGAAATTCAAGAAAAAACGTATCTTGCATAAAACGTGAAAAAACTCACTTGAGCCTGTCACTGCTCACTCGGGGCGTCGCCATCTTACCGTAGTTAAACGTGCTCTGACTGGTCAGACGCGAGTAGCCTTGATAGATCTTCATAGTGTTTACCATGTCCGCACATCCCAATAGTTGTTAAGGCTGATCGAAGGTCTTGCGGTTAATCGTTAAAATATCAGCCTTGATAGCTGCATAATGTGTATCTCATGCATTATTGCACCTACAGACTCTGTGAAAAGTAGACCGCTACAGACACACTTGTGAATTCTTTTTGAACTTGTCTACGTACAGGCAACACCCTTTTGGAACACAGAAAAAAGATTTTGAAGGTTTAGCTACATGAGAGTACATTTGTGATTATGAAATAAAACAAAATTCCGCTTTGATTTTTTTCTTTTTATTTCTTGTTCAAAAGTGACAACTATCCCAGTAATATGAACCATTGAAAGAATTGAGATATTTCAACATTAGAAGCCATATTGCCACCACAACATCTTTTACAATTGTAATTTCTGTCATCAGAAAAGCACCAGGTTCTCGTCAAGATAGACTTTTCTTTTTTCAAATTGAATAATTTGATATTTTGCATTTACTAAGACAGCCATATTGACTTCCTAATGATATTGACCCAAATAATGTGCAATCCAGCAGACGATCTTTTGGATTCATACAGTATCTCAGAAATACCAGGTGCGATGTTTTTTCTTAAGATTTTCCCTTCAGAGTAACACATTTGTACTCCCTATTAAATCCATGAATATGGAGGTGAAAAATTTGAATTGGGGCGTCTTGTACGTGGGAAATTGTAAAATTTAAGGATTTTAAGACAATTTTAAGTGTGCGGCTTATATGCGACAAAATACGGTAAACATAGCTAAAATTGTCTGTATGTACTTCTCAGAAAGAGCGACAACTGACAGTGATCCCAAAGTTTTTATCCAAGGTAAAAAAATCAATGTAGTCCAAGAATTTAAATACCTAGGAACACTGTTCCCTCTAAGCTGCGCGCGTGCGCAATTGCGCACTACTCTCGTCTTCTCTGCGCAGCAGCAATCCTATGGCGCGCAGTAAAAAAAAAACGGATTTTTTTATTTATTTATTTTTTATTTTATTTTTATTTTTTTTACCCCTTTCTTCATGATTGCGCCGTTTAAGCGGCAGCCAGTGGCAGTAGCTCTGTCCACTTATGTTTTTCGTGTTTTACAGCATGTTTTAAATGAAAAATTAGAGGGAACATTGACATGCACCTGCTTGTGGCAGGTGTGATACTGGTGTGCCCATAGCGAGCAATGATGATGTCGTGACCGGATGATTCACCTAAAGAAGTAAAGAAGTTTCGCCGACGGACGTTTGACAGACGGACAGGTCTGCGAATGAACGTTCGTTCAAACAGCGTTTAATGATTAAATACAAATACTAGTATTTGTATTTAATCATTAAACGCTGTTTTCAGCTGGATTTGACCGAATTTGAGAGCATTTTGAGCCGTTTGGCGAATGGACGTATATGGACATTTTTTTGCCTCCATCGCGACATCATCGTGACATTTTACCGAGGAATTCACTTCCCTGGGCTCGGTTCTAATGTCCAAAGAGCTCCAGTATTTGTAATTAATCATTAAACGCTGTTTTCGGCTGGATTTGACCGAATTTGAGAGCATTTTGAGCCGTTTGGCGAATGGACGTATATAGACGTTTTTTTGCCTCCATCGCGATATCATCACGACATTTTACTGAGGAATTCACTTCCCTGAGCTCGGTTCTAATGTCCAAAGAGCTCCAGTATTTGTATTTAATCATTAAATGCTGTTTTAGGATGGATTTGACCCGATTGCTGTCATTTTACGGCTCGGTTCTGCTACATCTGCCCGCCCAAGAGTGCTTATTCCCGGGCTGCCATTGATGGTAGACTAACATTGATTTTTACTATAATTTGGACAACACCGGCGGCGGGCCGGATTAAAAATCCTAACGGGCCATATATGGCCCGCGGGCCGAGGTTGAAAAACTTGTACACACACGATCCGGGGGCGGGGCGAGCGCGCGAATCCCGTTTCGGCGAAACCTCCGTTCGGCGGAACGTCCATTCATGCGACCTGCCCGTCTGTCAAACGTCCGTCGGCGAAACGTCTTTAGGCGAATCATCCGAGTACCGATGATGTCGCTCACACTGGTACTCAGTGCGCTCAGGGAGGTTGACTTTCTGCTCAGACCAACGAAAAATTAGAGGGAACATTGCCTAGGAATCACTTTTGACTCACAACTTCTCTTTAAACGACATATAAAAAAACCTGAATAGAATTAAATTTAATTTGTCCAACTTTAGGTTCATTAGAAACAATCTAACTCCTGAGTCAGCAAAACTGTAGACATTGATCATATCACATGACTTACTGCTTAACAATTTGGCCATCGGCCTGCAAGACAACACTAAAGCCCATTGAAATTGTTTATAAACAAGATCTGAAAGTATTGGACGGAAAACCAAAAACGTACCATCACTGTTAGATATTACAAAAAAACCAGTCTGAACTGGGACAAAACTGTTAAATTTGCTGATGCCATTTTGGTTTACAAAATCTTCCATCACTGCAAGAATTTGTAATAATTTTATAGTTAATAGTTTAATAGTTTTTTTTTCCTCCTCCTCCTCCCTACTACTGTCTTATTGATTTTATCTTGAGTTTTTAACATCAAACTGCACAAGGGACGAAACATGGAAATTACCTTGGGCTATAAGCTTACATATTTACATCTGTGTTCATTCATATGTATTATTCTTCCTGGGCTTGCGTGGCTTTTCTCCAGTTACTCCGGTTTCCTCTCAAATCCCAAAACATGCATGGTAGGCTGGTTGAACACTCTAAATTGTCCCTAGATATGAGTGTGAGCGTGAATGGTTGTCTGTCAATTTGTGCCCGGCAGTTGGCAGGCCACCAACCCAGGATGTCACCCGCCTGGTGCCCATTGTTGGCTGGGATAGGCTCTGGTACCCACCGTGACCCTTGAGGATAGGCCATGAGGCTAATGAAATGATGGGTTACCCCTTTGATTGCAACAACCAGTTCATGTACGCAAAAGATCAAGATTCCATGTGACTGAAGTACACATAAAACGCTCCTTTTTAGGGGGTTGTTCTTAAAACCAGAATTTGAGCATGGCAGGGTTAATGAATGTTTATTCATGGCCTGGCATAACTGGCTTGCTGCCAAAAAACAATTATGAGAGGGTCATTGGCTGCATGTAAATATCATTGCTGATTTTCACAATGACTTTATTTTAGTCTATAATTGACTGCAATATTTATTCCAAACAACAACATTTCTCATTTGACAGTCACGCTAGCAAATGAAAAGCTGTCTGTGCCTATCACGTGTAAGATCCGGGTTTTCGAAGATATTGAAAAGACAGTCCGCTATGCACAGATGCTGGAAAAAGCTGGATGCCAGGTATGAACTCTAACTACTTAACTTTTAGTAAAAGGATGCTTGAGAACTCATTGAGATCATATCCAACCCGAATTCCAATGAAGTTGGGACATTGTCATCTTTTTTTTTTTTAAACCACAATGAAAATCAACTTCACTGGGAATGGCGATTCCATCATTTTTGTCAGGGGTTTCATTTCACTCTCTGATGGGATCAATCATGCAATCCAAGTATGGTGACAGAATATTTATATTTGCAATAGCTTGCTCTCGATATATAACAAAACAGTTTTTTCATTTATACTATGTACAGTGGCACCTCTACTTAGGAATGTGCTTCATTGTAGAAGTGGTTTCATAACTTGAAATTTTCGTAAGTAGTCGCATCTTACATGTAAATGCCCTAATTCACTCTAAGGTCCTCAATACTATCCCCATAAAAATGTAAAAGTATTGGATGAAATATGTGGGAGTCAAAAAAATTGAAAATTTGAAGAAAATTATTTATTAAGCCTTTCAAATGAAAAAGATGTATGTCCTTTGTTTATATGTAGCCTTTAACATCATCAGTGTCACCACCATCATCGGTGTCACTGTCCTGCTGCATCTTTATCAGAGCCATGCATCTTTGTAATAGGGAATTTGTATGTCCCTTGTCATAGAGAATTTGTATGTCACGAAATCTTGCCCTTAGTAAACAGTTGATGTAGAAGTAGAGTCGTCGGACCCACCACCTCCGTACTCTCCTTCTGCAGAAGCTTCAAAATCTCACTCATCTGTCTTGGCGTGCTTTACTTGTGTTCGACCTTGTGACTGTTCATAGTGGACCGGACAGTTTGCTCCGCCTCCACCCTGAGTTTCAGATGCAACCTATCGATGGTAGTTTGCTTTTGTATTCCCTTCAAAATATTCCGAAAGTTATGCACACAAATGTCCTCACAATAGGATAACGCACGACCACTTGCCAACGAGTAGTATATATAACTCGTAGTAGCGATCGCCTCGCCATTCGCAATGACTAACAGGAAAAAAAACACTGAAAAAATGCAACGCTCTGCCCAGTGCTCGCAGAGACGCTACAAAGAGGAAGTTGCGACCACAGAGACATTACACGAGGGAGTTGCGGGGAGAGAGACAGTGCCCATGATGTTCTTATGAGCAGCCTCTCTGGTCCGCTGTCTGCTCGTATGTCAAAATTTGTCTCGTATCTCAAGATAAATACCGTATTTTCACGACTATAAGGCGCACTAAAAAGTCTAAAATTTTCTCCAAAATAGACAGGTTGCCTTATAATGCGGAGCGCCGTGTGTATGCTTCAAAGCCTGACTGAGAGCACTTCTTGCTGACACGCTTCTTATATAGAGAGAAGACGGACGTGGGTGGGGTCAGGCTTGCGGAGGGGGTGTGTGAGAAGACGCTAAAGGCACGCCCATACCAGGTACCCGTATATAGTGTGGGCATGTGCTTTATTGCAAAAATAATTTCGGTTTGGTTTCTAAGGCCCCCCGAAAATGAATAATACAAATAGACACGCTTACGAAGCTCAGTTCAAACTTCAAGCCAGGGGAAACATGGGAATAGAGCAGCCGCAAGGTAATTTTAGATCAACGAATCCATGGTTAGCAAATGGATGAAGCAGGAGAACGAGCTTCGCTAAGTCAAGAAGAAGAAGCTGTGTTGATTTGCGACTCCAAGCGTGCCCATCTCACAGCAGCGGTCCTCATCCGCGAAAGGAATCGACTACGTCGAGACCTCCAACAAAATAGGAAAGAATGGATAGCACTCTGTCAACAGATCAAACAAAAAACCACTGAAGCGAAAAGGAACGCATGGCGCTTACACCTCGCCAAGATCGCCGAGACAAGATCTACGGGACAAGCCTGGTCCTTAGTAAAATCCCTCTCAGGCACCAAAACACAACAATCTGGCGAGTCCCTGGTCTACAAGAACAAGGAGTACGTGAGTGACCGAGCCAAGGCAACAGCATTTATCAGGGAATATGCCTCGGTCAGCGGACGCAAGAGTGACAAGCGGAGCAGACGAGCAGTGCGTTCTCTACGTACAGCTACCCGCAGACTGCTCGGCTCACCGCGACAAGTCCTCGAGCTCCCGTTCACCGATACTGAACTGCAGACAGCGCTGTCCCAACTTAAAGCGGGTAAGGCAGCTGGACCCGACGACATAGCCCCGGACCTTCTAAAAAATCTTCCGGCAAACATCCTTCCCGAACTACTCCATATCGTCAACACCAGCTGGCTAGAGGGCTGGTGTCCACAAGCTTGGCGAGTGGCCACCATCATCCCTTTCCTCAAAAAAGGGAAGGCACCAAAGGACGTTGGGAACTACAGACCGATCGCCCTCACCTCTACGCTTAGCAAAACGATGGAAAGGCTCATCGTGAACCGTCTCGCCTGGTGGTTGGAAGATAAACAGCTTCTCAGCCACTGGCAAGCCGGTTTTCGAAAGGGAAGAAGCACGACGGACCAGGCCCTGCGACTGTCGCAGTTCATCTCTGATGGCTTCCAGTCGACTCAACGACAACGCACGCTTGCAACATTCTTTGACTTCAGCAAGGCATTCGACCAGGTATGGAGAACAGGTCTCTTACAAAAAATGGCAGACCTGGGGGTCCCCTACCGCTTCATCAGATGGATCGCCAACTGGCTCACAAATCGCACAGCCAGGGTCAGGATCAACAATACCATCGGCAGGAGCAGAACCTTCAAAGAAGGGCTCCCCCAAGGCTCGGTCCTGTCACCCCTCTTATTCATCATCTACATTAATGACCTCCTCGACAAGTTCAACGATTCCACCCTGGTCAGCGCCTATGCAGACGATCTGGCTCTTGCTTGTCGGGGTAGGAACAAAGAGGAGGTGGAAAGCAGACTTCAAGCGGAGGTTGAAAAAGTCTGGAGGTGGAGTTCGAGGCACACCTAAACCTTAACACCACCAAGTGTGAGGCGTCATTTTTTAGCCTGGACTCAGCTGAGGCCAAATGGCAACCAAAGATCTTAATAAATGGCGCCACCCTCAAGCATAACCCCACCCCCACTTTTCTTGGCGTATCTTTTGACCGACAACTCACGTTTGCAGAGCAAGCGAAAAAAGTCCGCCAAACCATGTCCAAAAGAACGAACCTCCTCCGCAAACTCAGTGGCACATCTTGGGGTTGGCAACCAAACGACCTTAGAACGGTATATTGCCACCCAGAGAAGTCTCGCGGAGTACGCAGCACCGGCATGGGCCCCCTGGCTGGCCCAAACTCACCTCAAATCCCTTGAAACCGCCCAACTGGAAGCAGCCCGCGCCATAACCCACCACCTCAGGTCTACCCCCACCGAAGCAGTCCTACATGAGGCATATCTCACACCCCTCTCATCCCGCCTCAAGTTACAAGCACTTCTTAAGGCGGATGCCTGGAACCAGCTGCCTCCTTCTGATCCTCGACACCGCCTCCTCCATGAAAACGTTAAAATGCGTTTGCAAAAGAAGCCAGACTGGCGATCATCGACCCTTCCCCGTCTTACCGCTCTCGAACTCCATACCCCTTGCACATACTCTTCCCATCCCTGCCCACCCTGGCTATTACCCCCCCCCCCCCCCCCCCATCCAAACCGCCTTTACTGCAGTCTCTAAACACATGCCGACCATCACCCAAAGAGATAAGGCCGAAGAGCTCATCAGAAGCATGGGTAAACCGGACCTACAGATCTTCACAGATGGATCCACCAAAGAAGGCACTGCGGACGGTGGTGCAGGTTTTGTCGTTATTAAGGAGACTGCAATCATCCACCAATGGCATGGTGCCACTGGCAGCCGCAGCAGCTCCTACCACTCTGAAAAAGTGGCACTGACCGAGGCACTCTCCTGGCTGAGGGAAACAGCAGACTGGCAGACTTCAATTATCCTCAGTGACTGCAAATCGCTGGTCCAAGCTATGGGAAACCCCCATACGCAAGACCCCGCCATTCGGAGACTTCAGGGTGACATCGCCCTTTTCCCTCCGCCTAAGCGACTACAGCTACTGTGGATCCCGGGCCACTGCAACATATGCGGAAACAACCTGGCTGATGCCCTAGCTAAACTTGGCTCGTTAGATGACCAAACCCATACCCCCCCGGACGCAGCCACAAGACGTGCCATCATCCAACGTGAAGATCGCTCCCCCCCCTCTCCCACCCCCGCCTTTTGCAGACCTACACTACAAAAGTCACAGAGGAAGAACTTGCCCTATCGAAAGGAGAACGCACAGACCTGATTCGTTTCCGCAGTGGACACCACCCCCTGCTCCGCCGTTGGCTCCACCTTGTGGGGAAATCCGACTCGGATCGCTGCCGCCTGTGCGACGAGGAAACAGAGTCGTCTGAACACTTATGGCTCCGCTGTCCGGCCTTAATGACCGAACGCTACCATCGCGGCTTGGGCAACTCCCTGGATGAACTTATCCGTGTTCCAGTGGCAGCTCTAGCGCTGCTGAGGGTAATCCTCAGGCGCCTGAGGTGAAAAAGAAGAAGAAGAAGAAGAAGAAGAACAGCAGCGGTGAAAAACCAAGTCACGAAAATGAACTCTGAGCTTGCCCTCATTCCCGGAGGCTTAACTAAAGAACTCCAACCGCTGGACTTCGGCATCAACCCGGTGTTCAAAGCAAAGTTGCGAGCGGCATGGGAACAATGGATGATAGGTGGCGATCACAGCTTTACGAAGGGTGGCAGGTGGCGCCGGGCAAGTTACGCCACTATTTGCGAATGGATTGTGGATATGACTAACGTGTCTGCTTGCACTGTTGTTCGAGCTTTTGCCAAAGCCGGCATCATTTCTGTGTAGCCACATGGCAATGTGAGTGACTCTAAAGAAAGTAGGAGTGCAGAGAACTGATAAGTCTTTTTAATATGCCTCTCGGAATAAGCGCAAAATGGATCGCAATTTGGATGAAACGTTTAAGAAATCCAGACACTCGCAGAACTTTATTGCTTCTTATTTGACGAAATATCCCATGATGAGGCCGTCTCCAAAAGGACCGACATTTGCACATTGCAGAACATGCATATGTGACTACAGCGTGGCACCTGGTGGAATTACTGACTGTAGAAGGACTCAAACACAAAGATAAACTTATTTTCATTATGCTGTACTTTTTCAATAGTTCAAAAAAACAATATTTCAATTAATGTAAAAACATGATAACAGTTTGATTTAAATTGGCCTACGTTTTTTTTTTTTTACATTTTTTATATCAACTTTGCTCGAATTCCATTCACTTCGGAAATACTCCGGAAATGGGACAAGGGCACTCCTGAAATGGGGGCGACGAAGGTTGGCAGCTCTGTCAATTGATGAAATGACTCCCTGCATTGTGGATTTTTGGTCCAGGGCCTGGAATACACGAATATCCCCCTGATCCATAGGTTGTATCTGTGAAGTGGTGTTGGGGGGCAGGGACTCCAGTTGAACCCCGTCGTATTGGAGGTCGGTGGCATGTCCTCCGCCACAGTCCAATAGGAGGAGGACCTTGAAGGGGAGCCCCCTTTCGGCGAGGTAGAGCTTTATGTTCGGAATGAAGCAGTTCAAAAACACGTCCTTATTGAGAGCTTTCGTCATCCAAGCTTTCCTGGAGGTGCTTGTTTTTCAAAACGTGGGGACGGTCAAACTTGTTAATTAAGGCTGGCTTTACCATAAAGCCAGAAGCACTCCCACACATGATGAGTGCCAGGCGATCGTTGTGTACTTTGAAACCTTGCACTTTAACCTCTTAAGACCCATACTCTTGCAAGGCATGCATTTTTTTCTCTTTGATATTTAGGCCAATTGGGACCTGAGTAAAAACAAAGAATTGTCTTTTTACATTACGTAGTTTCTGAGAAATATGTTTACATCATAAGTAGACGCCATGCCTTTGTAGTCCAAAATTTAACATTGTAGTCTTTGACAACCAAAAATGTGATGTCCACATGTGGACGCCAGGTCATATGAGGTTAAGTTCATCCTTAAACAAAAATGCTAAGCTATCGTATAAATTCTTGGCTTTGGTTCGGATCATGTTTGTATCCAGAGGAATGTTTTTTGCCCTACATTCTGAGACCCAGACTGATGGGGCATTCTCCATCTTGACGAGGATTTTATTCCTCGTGGTTACCACTCGCTTTGTTTCCCTTGAAAAGAATATTGTGGCAGTCTTTCGAATGTTGGCCTCTTACTTTTTTTATGTACCGCACCATAGGATTCGTTGATGTTATAATGGCGTGCTAAATCGTCATACTTTTTGCCTGCCTTCAGCATGTCGAGCAACTAAATATTTCAAGATGGCGGCGCGCACTGACGCAGCGTCTCTATGCTCTCCAGTTTGGTGTCGTTCGTTATTCTACAGTCGCCAGGATTTAGTTACTTTCGGAAGGAGATGCGATATATCCGAATTCACAACAGACTACCAACGGACCTACGATATCCCCGAGGACATCTCAAGACCTCTGGGATCTCCGTGGATAGTCAGCCCACTCAGAGTACGTCGAAGGCGGCAAAGAGAGAGAAAGCAAAAGCGCGGATGCCGGGCGGGCCTTGCTGCTAAGCTAAGACAACAACCACACCGAGCACCGCTTCCTAGTATCTTTTTGACCAACGCCAGATCCATCACCCACAAAATGGATGAGTTGGAACTTCGAATTGCTACCAACAGCTTTGTTAGGAACTGTAACATTACTCTCATCACGGAAACGTGGCTACACCCGCAAATCCCCGACGCTGCGGTATCGCTAGCTAGCCGAACGCTTTTTCAAAACGATCGTTCAAAAGAATTAACAGGCAAAAGCAAAGGAGGGGGACTTAGCATGTTTTCACACATGAATGGTGTTGCGACAGTAGGATCATTGACACTCACTGCTCCCCCGATTTAGAGCTATTGGCAATACGATGTAGGCCCTATTATTTACCGAGAGAGCTAACGGTCATCATAGTAACGGCGATCTACATACTTCCGGATGCGAACCTTAACACGGCACTAAACCTCCTGCTAATGGCTGTAAACAAACAGCAGCTTGACCACCCCGATGGAGTCTTTATTGTCGCTGGTGACTTCAACAAAGTGTGTTTAAAGACTGTTCTACCTAAGTTTATTCAATACGTACAATGTCACACTAGAGGAGACAAAACTCTTGACCATGTTTATTCTAATATCAAACATGCTTATAAAGCCACTTCCCTCCCTCACCTAGCTGGATCAGATCACCTCTGCCTATCCCTCACCCCCGCATACACTCCACTCCGGAGGCTAACAAGGCCACAAATAAAGATAATAAAAACTTGGCCCGAGGATTCTCTTGCAGGACTGTTTTTGGATTGGATTGGATTGGAGAACTTTATTCATCCCGTATTCGGGAAATTTCATTGTGACAGTAGCAAGAAAAGGCATAGTTATAAGTTAGACAGTACAGTCGCAAAGGCCGCAGAACAACAAGGCAAAAGGACAAAGTACAAAGCAAATCAAGGTCAATGGGATCATTAAGAATCACCAAATCAAATCATTAAGACTGAAAAGCAGCAAAAACACAAAACGAGCAAGAGTGGACAGAGCTACCGCCACCGGCTGCCACTTGAACGGCGCCATCTTGGTTTCGGTAGCAAAAACGGATAGACTCAAAAAGACGTAAAGTTGGACAAAAACTGGAACCACACACAGGAAGTCTTCCACGAGATGGGGAACTTCTGCAGACTGTGACCGAGGTAGAGAATATGCAGAGTCACTCTTCCAAGCTTATCCGCACAGTTCCTCAGTAGTCTGGAGCTGAAGACAACAGTAGCAGAGTAGAGCAGAGTTTTCCCGCACCAACTGGGAACTTTTCGAACACGACAACCTCCAGGACTACACGGACACTACTTTCCTACATCAAAAACTGCATGGACAACGTCACTGTTAATAAACGGATATGGGGTTTTCTTAACCAAAAACCCTGGATGACCAAGGAGACACAGGCACTCATCAAATGCCGTAACACCGCCTTCAGATCAGGGGACAAGAAACAATACAGAGCTGCCAGAGCAGAGCTGAAAAGAGGCATTAAAAGCACTTCACAGAAAATAACCCAAAGAGGATGTGGCAGGGAATACGACATATTACCAATTACAATAACAATAATATGTCTGTTAACGCAGATGCCTCACTAGCGGAGGAACTGAACCGTATCTTTGCCCGATTTGAGACTGACAAATCAGACCCAGTCTCAACACCCCCACCACCACCCTGCAGCAATACAAGAAGTGAGACTGGTAATGCGGTCTGTGAACACCAGGAAGGCTGCTGGCGCTGACGGAGTACCTGGGAAGGTGCGCAAAGCCTGTGCTGACCAGCTGGCTGGAGTTTTCACAAAAATTTTCAATTGTTCCCTGCAACAATCCATCATTCCATCCTGCCTGAAATCTGCCACCATTATCCCTGTCCCCAAAAAGCCAACCATTGACAGCCTGAATGATTATAGGCCTGTTGCACTCACACCTGTGATCATGAAGTGCTTTGAAAAGTTGGTAGCCCGCCATATCAGGAATACAATCCCTCCGTCAGTTGACCCTCACCAGTTTGCTTATAGAGCAAACAGGTCCACTGTGGATGCTATCGCCATTGCTCTACACACAGCACTGAGCCACCTGGAACACCATGGGAATTACGTCAGGATGCTTTTCATTGACTATAGGTTAGCCTTCAACACAATAAAACTGGACATTCTGACTGACAAACTCTCCCACCTTGGACTATCCTCTTCCATCTGCTGCTGGATAAAGAACTTCTTAACCAACCGACCACAAACTGTTAGACTTGGTCCCCACCTCTCTTCCTCCATTACACTGAGCACTGGCTCCCCTCAAGGCTGTGTACTGAGTCATCTTCTGTACTCCCTGTACACATACGACTGTACACCAACCCACCAGTCTAACTCCATCATCAAATTTGCCGATGACACCACTGTGGTCGGACTCATCTCAGGAGGGGATGAGTCGGCCTACAGAGATGAGGTCAACAAACTGTCTTTGTGGTGCTCGGTGAAAAATCTCACACTGAACACCACGAAAACTAAAGAAATAATCCTGGACTTACGCAAACAAAGCACAGATCTGGCCCCACTCCTCATAAATGGAGTATGTGCAGACAGGGTCCAGTCCTTTAAATTCCTGGGGGTCCACGTCACGGATAAGCTCTCCTGGTCGACAAACACCACGGCAGTAGTGAAGAAGGCCCAGAAACGACTCAATTTCCTCAGGGTACTCAGGAGGAACAACTTGGACACCAAGCTTCTGCTAACCTTCTATAGAACCACTGTGGAGAGCCTCCTGGCATACTGCATCACAGTGTGGTACGCTGGAAGCACGGCAGCAGACAAAAAGGCCATGCAGAAAGTGATTAACACTGCCCAGAAGATCGTCGGCTGCTCTCTGCCCTCACTGGAAGACATTGTCTGCCATCACTGGAAGACATGGACACGGTCATCATCTTTTGTTTTTTCTTCACCTCAATTGAAGCCTTGGATGATGCTGGATGCTTGGCCGCAATTCTCCGTGGTGATGTAAAATCCAAACAAAGCTGTAATTCACTCTTAAGTATATTCTCTCCGTACGCGATGCTAAACGCAACCCGCCGGGAACAAGAAAAGACTGGGCCGCATGTTTCGCAGCTGTATTGATAGTTTTTGGCCCGCCCTTTCTTCTGCGGTATTTGCTTCTTTGTTGATGCTTAAAACCATTTCAGCACAGAAGAAAAGGCGGTGCCCTGACTTCCGCCACTTTTCCCCGCCATTTTCACCGCCATTTTTCATCTATCTTCAGGTTGCGAACTTAATTCTTTTAAATAGCAAAAAAAATCTGAAAAAGTGAATCCGCGAAAGTTGAAGCCGCAATATTTGAGGGAAGACTGTATACGTTTTTCCCGTATTTTACACGTTTTTGATCATTTCAAATTGTGTACGCTGTATAACAACTTTTATACAGGATTTTTTAAGTACGTTTTTTTGTAAAACCAATCTCGTTTTACCCATTTCGGCTCTGATCCGGATCGTCTCGGTCACTGGTAGCGGACAAAAAAGTCATCGTCGATTGCTAATATTGTCATGCTTCAAGCACGCGCATTGCCCTTTCACGCTTACACTCTTTTCACTATACAAATCTAGCGCGTCAGCAATCAATGTACCCAGACAGTCAAGCTCTCAGCGTCATACATCGACATCTACAGAATCATGAATTTAGTGCATACAGATTAGGCATCCCGTCAACTTTGGAGAAAATTTTAGACTAAAGTGCGCCCCATGTGAGTAAATATGTGCCCCATTGCAGTTGTGCAGTTTTTTATCGCTTCATAAGGGGAATTGCAATCATTAATAAGGGGAGCAATTGGCCGAGGTTGACAGGTCTGGAAGTAGCATGCAGGGAGGTTTGTGGTGGGTGATGGCAGCTGAGAAGACATAACATACACATGCATGTAAACACACAACATAACTTAAAATTGTGTTACGTGAAATGACGTCTTTTTAACGGCATAAATTGGGAACACTTAAAAACAGAGCCCGCTTCTCCCTTTTACTTGTACCGGGTATAACTTTTTTGGGGGCCATGATCAAAAATAGAGGAAAGTTGCATTGAGCACACACTGGAAAAACTAAGGAAACGGCGTTAGAACTCTGTGATGCACGAGGGTTGACGATAGACAAAAATACTCATGGAGATCTGGCTCTCTCCAAGCCAATGGGAGGGCAGTGGAGTGTTGGGAGATTGCTAGAAAGCAATTCCATCATGACAATTTCAAAATAAAATACAGGATGCTACAAGTGCATTACATTTTTGGGGACGTTATGATTTTTGGGACTTCGCGTGTCGTAAAATGAATATTTTGTATGGAGAGATGTTCGTAAGTAGAGGTGCTACTGTATCATCAGAAGCATTGACTTACTACATACATTGCAAAAAATAAGTTATTTTTTTACTCCAACATCACATTTCTGATATAATGTAGCATCAAACACCTAACCTCCATGTGTGAAGCCAAGAAATTTGATAACACACACAGCATGACCGAATTGTAATTTTTTTGTCTATAATGTAGCATCAAACACCTAACCTCCATGTGTGAAGCCAAGAAATTTGATAACACACACAGCATGACCGAATTGTAATTTTTTTGTCTTTTAAAATTAAAAGGTAACCAAATTTGGGACTTGGGATTTGATTGATTTGGGGAGAGTGAATACTTTGCTTGCCATCAATACAATTAAAAATAAATAAATATATTTATATATATATATATATATATATATATGTGTGTTTTAAACCATTTGTTTTCAGCTACTCACTGTGCACGGCAGAACGAAAGACCAGAAAGGGGCAATGACTGGAATTGCTAGCTGGGAGCATGTGAGAGAAGTTCGGTGAGCAGTAATCATCTTATTAATATGCCTAGATTACGTCATTTTTTTGTTATATCCAGACCCAATCAAATCAAGATCACTCTTAAAACCAGTTGAATACTGCTAAAATGCATTTTGAACATTTGGACCATAATGAGGCTTTAAATAGAACTACAATATGCAAACACAAGATGGGGAAGGGCGGCCTGGCGGGTGAGTGTTTAGCGCGTTGTCCTCACAGCTCTGGGGTCCTGAGTTCAAATCCAGGTCGGTCCACCTGTGTTGAGTTTGCATGTTTTCCCTGCGTCTGCGTGGGTTTCCTCCGGGTACTCCGGTTTCCTCCCACATTCCAAAAACATGTATGGTAGGCTGATTGGACACTTAAAATTGCCCCTAGGTATGGGTGTGAGTGTGCATGCTTGTTCGTCTAACAGCCAGGCTTTAAGAAGATTGGCGTAGAGGTTCAGAGCCGGGAGTTCACGTATGTATATTAATTGGTATTGAGTTCCAAATTTGTGCGGCGCGGACAGAGAAGGTGCTTTAGCTGAAGGCACTCTTTTTGAAGGGAACTACACAGTCACCTATAGAGCCAGCACTCGTTGATGTGTTGGAATTTTTTGTACAAAATCTTGCAGTGGAGGGGGGGGGGGGCTTTGTGTTGGAAGATTTTGTAAACAACTGCATATTTAACAGTATTGTTCCAGTTCTGGCGTTTGTGTTTTTTTTTTTAAATATCTGACAGTGGTGGTGTGTTTTTTGCTTTCTGTCCAATACTTTCAAAGCTTGCTTATAAATGGTTTCTATTGGTTTTAGTGTTGTTTTGCAGGCTGATGACCAACTTGTTAGGCAGTAAGTCGTGTGATATGATCATTGTGTCAAAATCTAATTTTGCTGACTTAGGTGTTAGATTGTTTCTAATAAACCTAAAGTTAGACAAATTGAATTTAATTTTATTTAGCATGTTTTTTTAATCTGTCATTTGAAGACTATTTGAGAGCCAAGAGTGATTCCTAGGTATTCAAATTATTGGACTACATTGATTGTTTTTGCTTGGACAAAAACGTTGGGGTCGCTGTTATTTGTCACTCTTTTTGACAAGTACATACAGACACTCTTAGATATGTTTCAGTGTAGTTGAGATTTTTCAAGCCAGTATGATGCCAGATGATGTGCGCAGGAACGGTGGTCACCCAGGCCACATACCTGGCATCCGCTCAGCCAGGGGTTAGGTCATCAGAGGGATTGTTTGCAGTGTCAACATACTGCCAGGTGTGCAAGGCTGTCAACTCCTGCATCTCAGAGGCCCGTCTACCAATGAAGACTTTGAACCTGCATGACTCATATATCATCCAGGTCAAAACTGTAGTAGAGTCTGTCCATAGACATTTACTATGTCATTGACCTGTGTCGTGAGGTAAGCACCAACCCATAAGCTTGTTCTGAAGCATTACAGAATACGTGTAAAGTGTATTCTGGGGTGTTCAGAGCAGTGAATCCTTTATTTTTGCTGCATAGTGTTGTAAAATGCCAGCTAACAACACAAACAGCAAAAAATGATGGTGTGCCCAAAAATAAATAAATATAATAGAATAAAATAAAATATTTATGCACCATTTGGCCTGTCCTTGAGTCTTTTTGTCTTGGCTGTTATGGCCCTGTAGCACCAGCCAGAGGGCAGCAGGTTGAAGTAGTGGAGGCCAGGATGTGTTTTGTCTTTTATGATTCTCTGCCCTGACTAGGCACTGGGATTTGTATGCCAATAACTATAATATTATAAATTATATAAATATATAATATATAAAATAGTCTTGGCATGAACTACATACAAATCACATGTAAACGTGGGAACATTTATAACACCAAACACTTTCTCCATGTAATGATGTTTTGTATGTAAAAAAAAACCGATACTTACAATATGGCCATCAGATAAACCTAATATTAACTGAAAAATATAATGTTTCAGGAAGGCGGTAAATATTCCTGTCTTTGCCAATGGCAACATTCAACATCTGAGTGATGTGCAACGCTGCATTAAGGAGACAGGAGTGCAAGGGGTGATGAGTGCAGGTGTGTGACGCAATGACTGTTTAAAAGATTTTATTTTTAATTGATTACTTTTTTTTTCTATTCAGAAGGTAACCTTCATAACCCAGCAATCTTTGAGGGACTCAGCCCACCAGTTTGGGAGATGGCTGAAGAGTACTTAGAGGTGGTGAAGCAATATCCCCCATGCAACCTGTCTTATGTACGAGCCCATCTCTTCAAGCTGTGGCACCATACGTATGTTTTTGTCTTCTGTGTGTTGGTGTTGCAGGAATAGGTGGTATAAATTGGAATTTAAATTCAAAGAAGTTCAGTGATTGGATTATTTTTTATCAGCCCCCTCACTACTTATAATCGGTATCGTCCTGAAAAACCCATATCGCTCGACCTCTAGTTAAGGGAGTAGTATTGGGAACCTTGGGATGAATTAGGGCATTTCTTTCTAAAATGTG